>NW_017307909.1:123410-130643 GCF_000935625.1 Nanorana parkeri
ATATACACACACACACACACACTGTGATAACAAAATCTTTCAATGAAGACACTTATCCCAATGACAATCATCAAGAAGGGGAATCCCTCACACTTTCTGTTCACTTTCAAGTGAAAGGAAATCTCAACAGCAGTGTATCCTGACATATAGCTATCAGATTTTATATATGAAGATTTTGACTTTTTCTCAAAACTGTCTAAACTGGCCCCTCTACTTTTTACCTTCTGAGTCTCCCTATTGGTCAAGAAACTGCTGATCACATAAAAGGAGCAACAAGGAAGCTCAAGGACTAGAATGTAGTAGGGCCAAGCCCAGTTTCTACAGAAAAAAACAAGATTTTTAACATAGGTTCCAATTTGTAAATAAGAGAGCATAAATGATGTCTTAAATATACCAGGCAAATGTGCATGCAAAGGAGTAAAATATATCAGGCCAATATGCATACAAAGGAGTTTAAAAATATTACAACATGGCATACAAAATTAAATCAAAAGTTGTACCATATTTAGAAATATTTAATAAATGCATAGAAAAATGCAATGATGAAGTACAATAAACATTAAGCCATAGTAACCAATGATGATGTACATCCACATTAACCCATGGTAAGTCTTGGGGAGTCTTTGGATTCTGACCCCTGAAGCCTTCAGATATTGTATACAAGGGATCTGGAAATTTTTTGGCCCTTGGTATGCTAAGATGATGCAAGAATCTGGTAGATTCAGAACCATCCAATGGTGAAGTGAGAGAGTTGAGAAGCTATATTTTATAAATGCAGGTCAGGAAATGCTAGCCCCCATTGTCTAAATGTTGTTGAATGACTTTCTAGTTAGGTTTGCGCTTAAGGATAGAATAAATCATTTAAAAAAACATAAGAGGTTTATAAATAGTATGTATAAAATATTTGGTAGAAGAATCGTCTTGACAAGGCTTACCTTGCCATTACTCCTAAGGGAAGTTTAGTCCATGTTTGCGTTTTATTCTTGATAAGGGAAATCCGAGGTTCAATATTTAGATTAGCAAATTCAGCTGAAACATTTCACACTTGAATGCCGAGGTATGTAGTGGTGATTGCCCTGACCATAGGAAGAATGGATTGTTCCTATGTAGGGGGGGAGCTGTCAAGGGGGAGGATGTAGTACTTAGTCCAGTTTACTAGAGGCTGGAGTATTGTCCGTACTCGGTAATAACTAAGAAAGCTGTTTGTACAGCTTCGATCCACTAATTATAGGAGTATGTCATCTGCATATAGACCAATTTTGTATTTAAAGGCCCCAATTGGAAGACCTTTAATACCAGGATCTGCCCTAATTCTCCCTGCCAGGAAGTTCTACTGCCAGCATATAGAGTAGGCGGGATAAAGGGCACTCCTGTGTTGTGCTTCTAGAGAAGGGAAACAGACCAGATGTAAAGCCATTAACAGCAAGCTTGGGCGTAAGTTGAATGTAGAGCAATTGCAGCAATTTGAAAAAATGTGGGCCAAGGTCAAATCTGCACAGGAAATATCAAAGGGACAACTATTCAACGGAATCAAAGGTTGACAATTACACTAGTTTCTACCTAAATATAAGTTGTTTGCAGGTGCAAAAAAAGAAGCCTAGTGTTTGAAGTAGTGTTTATTAGTAGTGACAAAATCCTGTTTGATTGGGGTGAATGAGGCTAGTGATCAACTGGCTCAAATGTATAGAAAGCACTTTGGCAAGAATTTTTATGTTAGTTTGCAGTAAAGAGAATAGGTCAATATAATTCTGGAGGTTTTGGGTCTTTATTAGGTTTCGAGATAAGAAATATTAAAAACATTTTCATAGAAGGGGATAGATTAAATCATCATATAGCTCCAGGAACTAAAACATCTGCAACATTGGCATACAACTCCAAGGAAAGCCCATTTGCACCAGGTAGTTTAGCAAAAAGGAGATGTTTTTTTTCAATTTCTAGGGCTTTTAATGGGGCTTCTAGGAGTTTGATTTGTTCCACAAAAAGTTAAGAGAGGAGATCAATAGTTTCCAGCTACACAGTTGTATCTAGTGAAGTAGTTGTTTTAAAAGGGTAAAGGTGGGAGAAAACATGTTTAAAAGTGGCAGTCACCTGTTATGTTAACTCTTTCCCTATTGGGTAAAGCAGTGAAGCAACCACTGGAGGTCTGAGTCTGTGATTGGTAGGATATGCCAGAAGCTTCCTGCATCCTCCTTGTGTTCAAAGATTCACTGGAGAGAAAAGAAAAGCTTATTTTTGGCACGTGGCTCGCAACTTGGGAGAGAAGTTGAATGGATTGTGCATTGTCTGCGGAGTGTTCGGTGCTTAAAAAGGCATGCTTTCTAAGCCTTTAACTTAGCCTCTGCAAACTCCTGTTTAATTAGCCTCTGCAAACTCCTGTTATTGATTAGTCTAGACATCGTCATGCAAGCATGACTTTCGGAAGTCTCCCATACTGTCAAATGGTGATGAGAGGAAAGTACCCAGCTTCCATGAAGACAAGTAGGAGTGGTCCTATTAATATAATGTATTATCATATTATATAATTGCATGACATGGTGCTGTAGGTGGAGGTGAAGCCGAAAAACATTCTCTTATCAGGGATCAAATATCAAATCTCCCCAAGCATTTAACATTGCAATAGTAAACAGAAGTTTAGCAAATCTAGTAGTGGCAAATAAGGGGGGTTTACAGGTACCAAGGTGATGGAGGTTCAATGCTCAGTTTAGTACTGTGGTTAAAAAAAAAATATATATATATAAAGACTGTGTACATTTTGGAAAAAGGAAGAGAAGGAAGGTGACACCCAGAGAGGAAGATGCATGGGTAGAATGATGAGATGCACCCAGCCTGGGGCAGCTACAAAATTACATAGTTGCATAATTAGGTTAAAATGCCATCAAATGTAAATAAATACATTGAAGACATCGATAAACAAAACACTATGCCTATAGTTACCTGCAGTTGATCCAGAGGAAGGTAAAAAAAATAGGTGCTAGAGTCATGTGGGTCTCCAAAAAGCACAAGGCCACCAGCCCTCTGTCTTTTTAAATATTGCACAATGGTTGAGCACTTAACTGTTATAGAGACCCCTAACTTTCCAAGCCAACAGCTTAGGAGTAGACATATCTTCAGTGGTAGTGCTAGTGTCAGAAAAACACTAATGGGTTATTCACTAAAGGGTGAAGAGTTTGGAGAAGGTGGGGGAAGTGAACAATCTAGGACAACATAGCTAAACTGGAAAGTGAGCTATTTTGTCCTAAATTGTTCACTTCTCCTGCCTTCTCCAAACTCCTCACCCTTTAGTGAATAACCCTGCAAGTCTAAGGATAATAAACAACATAAGGAATAAGGAAAAGCTCAACAATAACAAGCAACACTAACCAGTGTTCCTTAGCCCACCCAGCTGTACACAACCCCAACAAGTGTGAGCATACATTTCTATTACCTAAGTGACATAATGAAAGCAGGTATGCTGGTGAATAATTAACATTACTACCATAGAGGCAGGGGTAGTGGTAGTATCAACACCCCTCTCCTTCTTGTCAATATTCAGGCATATCGTAGAGTAGATTGAACCAATAAAAAATTCTGACAGGTCTATTCACTAAAGGATGAAGAGTTTGGAGAAGGCAGGAGAAGTGAACAATCTAGGCCAAAATAGCCAATTTGAAAAAATTCTCCAAATCAACTCACTTTCCAGTTCAGCTATGCTGTCCTAGATTGTTCACGTCTGCCTTGTCCATATGCCTTTAATGAATAGCCCTGTAAAAGTCTAGCAGAATGAATTTCACTGGCAAACATCCCAAGAGCAAGCAAATATCCAAAGTTTCCAGAACTGCAGGTGGACATTCACTTATGAGAAATTAATCAATCGAAGGATGCATGGTATCCCCGCGGTATAGCACGTAAAAAAATGTACAAAACAAACAGGGTGAATGCCAGTGAAAAATTCTTGGCTGAAAAATCCAGGCAGTGCATGTCACAAGATCGGGAAACATTATGTGCCCATTTCTTGTGCATCAGTGCTTTGCAAAGTGAACCAATTGATACCACAGTTCAAATACAATAGAGAAGAGGCAATAGCTAATGCCTAAGGAAATCATATAATATCAAATTAAAATTCAACTTTTACCAGATTTTCCACTGCCTTTGGAAGTACAGCATTAAAAAGGAGTGTTGGATTATACCTATAAATACTAGCAAAATATTGATTTGCTGCAAACTCCATATCCAAGGCAGAAAATACACTAATTTCCTAATGAAATCTTGGGCTTTATCAAAGTATTAAAAAAAAAAAAAAAAAAATGTAGACTCACTTAGAAAATAGCCAAGAGCCAACTAACAGAAGAAACTGGGTAGTGGTAGATTTACACAGTTTCTGTAACAAATCAATGCTCTGCATGTGTACTCTTGTACATAATGCTTAACAAGGAGATGCAGTGTAGAACCATTCTTGCATGGAAAGGTTAACACAATGATATCATGCAGGTAATTCTTGCAAGCAAATATTTTAGAGAGCACTGTGCTGTGTGGTCCTTTTATGTAAGTGGCACAAAAAAGCAAGCCTTGAATACTCCATTCACATAAAAAGAAGAGAGAATGAGCTTAAATAAAAAGGTACTTACAAACCCACAGTTCATTCATTTACAGAGGAGGGAATCAATTTGATTTTGTATGCAAAATTCCCTTTGCAAGATGAAGCTTGAAAGTCAATCTGCTCCTTAATTTCTTTTTTTATCCTATTATACCCTGAGCGAATTTTACCATTGTAAAACGTACTATAACTTAACTCAATACTAGTGAAGGTTGAACTTCTTAAAATCCATTCTGCAAATTATTCATCTGATTTGCCCCAGTTATCTGGCTCATCTATCTCTATTCAGTCTCAACTATTGATACCTCTGCCCGTACTCTGAATCCAGCTTCCTGGTATGCATCAGGGGAAGTGAGGCTCATCTTCACTATTAATTGGGCATTTACATAAGTGATAGAAGAAGACTGCAACTAAATGACAAAGTATAAAATGTGAGCAGGGTAGTACAATATATTTGATATCAATCACAATAATGAAAGTCCTCCCTTGAAAAATAGTAATGAGCAATGCCATGTATCACTATACAGCCAAATGGGAAGTGTGCATTACTAGAACAAAAGTTCATTCAAGAAATGCAGAGGCAGTGATGTAAAAAAAATATATAGATTTTTTTAAATGTAATCTTAAAAATGTTTACATTAAGCCAAAATGTAAATTTAGTTTTGCATAGAATGTAAGAGGCTTAGGACCTTTGTCAAGTTTTCATTGCTCTCTTTGTCCCTTACTATTGTTCTTGGTGACCACTGTCTCCGGTACAGAAGATGGTGGGAAATTCCACATTTTGAGCTGTGACAGGGACAAGAGAAAAGGGTGAATCTTCCTGTGAAGACACATGTTCCAATGACAGCTGTTCTAATGGGAAACTCAATTTGTTTTGTAGAGATTTCCTCTCGCTTCCTGTTGCATTTCTAGGACAAAAGGTGAAGGGAATTTCCCCAAGGGGACATGCACCACACAAGATAAACTGGGATTTAAAAGGTATTTTCAACTCTATTCTGAAAAAAAGACAAATGTTGGTATTAAATATATTCCCCCAAGTCCTGTTAAAGAAGTACTATGGAGAACCCCACAACCATATTCACTGGCATCACATGCAGTTAAAATGCACTGTACTTTAAACATTTGTTTAGTGTCTCAGTTTATAGACACTTGTATAAGCATGCCCTATAGTTATTTTGTGTTTGCACGTCAGATGCACAAAGGTAGCAATAAACTTTCTTTTTGGTTTACTATATTCAAAGACACCAAGGCAACATTCCTCATTGTTCTTTTTTTTCTTACATGAGGCCTACAATTTATATTTTTGCTACCAAATGCAGCTAGTCTTGGATCACTCAGTGCCAATTCTCAGAAGTTCTGGTTGGAGAGCAAGCACTGAGCATGCCACAGAAAGGTCTGGACTATACGCCCCATCATTGGGGGAGGAATGGCTTGATGGTCTTTGATGTTGCTTGTTTGTGTTAGCACATTAGCACCGATTTGAGAGGTCTGGCTGTAGCCCCTGTTGCGAGACATCATGCAAAGCCACACACAAATCAGAGGATTTTCAGATACAGAATACCAAGTAATGACAGTCTTCAAAAGAAAAGCACACAGCATATATTGTAAGTACTGAGGTATGCAGTGCTATTTTTTTTTTTTTTTATAAAAAGGGATAATTAGTACCTTAAGTCACAGTTCTTTGAGGAGAATCCATTAGAATCTGTTAAAATGTATTCTAGACAAGATTACTTCTTGTGCACCCACGACAGAATGCTACTCTGTTTTCTTTCACTATTGTTACATAAATGCTATACCATCAACATATGTGGCTGTATTCTGTGCCACTTCATATTTTTCCTTCAACAGAAAGACACTGTAAAAATTGCTCACAGTATTATGGCATTACAGCTAAATGTTCAGACCTTTTATTACAAGGTGGCTAAAAGGTGTAGGTATAAACCTGCATTTGTATGCAGGATTATTCATATACTGTCATAGTTTGCTGTCTTTAGAACCAACCTGTGTCACTGTCTGTAGCTGTTCATGTTGCAGAATCAGTCTGCTGTTCACACTTAGATCTCATACTTGATTCTTGTTCATCTGTGCAAAAGCTCTCTAAATCCTTGGAAAACTGCATTAGGTCTATTCTAGTCCATGTGTTAAGACAATTTCACACTCCCCTTGCTGGTTCTTAGCAAGAGGTGCTGCTGGACACTTCCTCTGAGGTCATGTATGGGAAAGATATTTAAACCTGTTCAATGAACTTGGGAGTTGCCTGAGCAAAGACCCTGTGATCTCTGTGTTCCAGTTCTGATACCTGCTTACGACCTCTACCTGTTTCTCTATGATCCTTGTTGGCTGACTGCCATGACCTTTTACCTGTTTTTTAGATGATCCCTGTTATCCACCTGTCCTGACCCTTTGCCTTATTGACCATGCTTCATTTCTGCCTGTTGTTACCACTCACTGTATAACCAAAAAGTCACAACCTCCGAGATGTCCACAGCAATTACCTTCATCCCTTAGTGGAATGATATGCAGAACACAGGCGGTTCGTTAAATCCTGCCCCTCTGCCCTTTTTAGGTCCTACTATTGTCTGGAGACAAAGCGTACCTCTGCGTCATACTAATTGTACCTTTTACTTTTACTATGTGTGTGCTATATATATATATATATA
>NW_017307909.1:131137-254491 GCF_000935625.1 Nanorana parkeri
ATATTACTAAATTATTTCATATGTGAAGTGTATTCCTGACTGTACACTGATGAAGGCACATGTCCTAAGAAATAGTTGTGTAACTTTTTCCAATCTTGTGAGCATTAACTACTCTTCTTCTGATTAATTCTGTTATGGAGAACAGGTACTTAAAACTGGGTAAACTATTTTTAAAGGATCAAGCTCACACCTAAAATGACTAAAACAACCAACAAATTCATTAAAATGACATAATTCAATTACACACTCTTCAAGATTTCACTATCCTAGATGTTTACAAACATTTCCCATCAAATGACATTGTTTAAACCATTTAATTATGGCATGGCAATAGGGCTGCAACTAATATAGTTACATTGTCAATAGGCTCAATAAAACAGATCTTCATTATGTTTCACCTCTCACAACTCCCATATGTTTGGTCCAGATTAAGCCAACTGCAGAACTGTTGTCATTTTTGCCCTACAGGGGGGAAATATGGTAGATTTAGCTTTTGTTTGAAAAGACAAATAGCAGTGCACTTCCTGGTATGTGATTTTGCCCAGGCACCATTGTACCTACAGCCTCACACTATTAGTCCAAGACAACAGTAGTTTCAGGAGATTCAGAGTGATATTTGTTTAAGTCACTACTGTCCTGTACTTCTTGCTGGGGGCTCCTACATAAAGAAGCAAAATCCTGCCTCTACTAAGATGGCTGCCTCTACACAGAGACACAGTGCGAAACAAGGCATACAAAGTCAGTATTATAGGAAACATCAGTTGCAGGGAACGCACAGGCATTAACCGGTGATTGGTGACTGGTCATTTGCCTTCTGCCTGACATATTTTGGGTAAAGCTTCCAGAGTTCCGCTGCTCTTTTACCATTCTTAGCATAAAGAACCCTTCCTGACCTTTGTACAGTCTTTGGTTAAATACAGCATTTGCTCATAATATTGGCCTTATTTATTTTATATTTGAATATTCTATGATATTTGAACATTCATATGATACATTTATATATCATATACAGTAATACCTTTGTCCACGAACGCTTCTGTTCGCAAACAATTTGGTTCACGAACAAAAAACATTTGCAGGAATTCACCCGTTACATAGTATTTGGGGTTGAATAAAGACATACGTCCATCAAGTCCAACCCATATAGGTCCACGCATCATCTCATTCTTAGGGATACTGGTATCCCTGGATATTACAGTCCCTCAAGAAATTGTCCAAACGTGAGTTCCAGACCTTAACCGCTCTTACTGTAAAGAACCCTCTTCGCCCATTGTGCTGGAATTTTTTCTCCACCAACTTAACTAATGGAGTTAATCTCAAACAGTTTGTTGCCAATGTTGCTGTCACCATTGAACATCTTGTACATGAAAATCATATACCCCCTTAATCTCCTTAATTCCAGCGTAAACATGTTTAAGGTCAGAAGCCTTGTCTCATAGCTCTGTTGTTGTGCAAGGGTCTGCCATAGTGATACGAGGCACTTTTCCTTCTCCTACAATGTGCCAGAGTGATCTTTGAAAAGGGAGTATTGTGCAAAATATATGTACAAACTAAATGCATACACACAGACATTTTTTAGTAGTCATCAAAACAGGAATGGAGAGAAAAATCTTCCAATGTTGATTTACCGCACTTTGGAGAGATTTCCTCACTTCTTGTTGGGTCTATAGGATAGGAAGTATAAGGAAAGCTCATTAATGGGACACAAATTAAAAAAAAAAAGAAAACCTGACTAGGGATCTAACCATTTCCTCCCAAATGGTTTCGGCTTTCAGTGTTCAGGAAGTGATATTGTAGTGATATTTGTGATAAGTGATATTTGCATTATGTATATGTCTATATAGTCTCTACATAATACAGTGTTCAAGTCTTCATAGCATCTGCTCTTCAGATGCTATACTCTCTCCCTTTACAAACATTATCTCTTTTATGTTTAGGATAACAACCCAGTATGTACAGTGACAGCAATTTGAGGATCCATTAGGATTTATTCCAGACAGTGTTACCTCTTTTACACCCACAACTGAATGTTAAACTATTTGCATGCTATATTGTTACATGGATAGTATATCAGTGAGACACAGGGCTGCATGGTGTGCTTTCTCTTTCACTGTCAGCAATAAGACACTTTAAAAATAGGTTATGATAATTATGCTGTTACAGCTAAATGTTTATACCTTCTATTAGAGAAAGGCTAAAAAGCATGAGCTACATGTGTTTATTTTATCTAGGATTACTGTTACTAGCTGTACATACTGCTGTTCTGTACCCCAGCGGACATTGTATTGTGCTGTAGAGACAGTGTTGCTTTATAAATACCAGCTATGCTGCTTAGTGTTAAATGCTGTTCCCTAATGGCAGTAGGTTTACCATTGTTTTGATGCTTGCTGAAATTATTCATTTCTACTCTTTTGACTGGCATGTCATTCTAAACCTTAGGGAGAGTATGTTGTTATACTGTTCCCTGCTTGAACTGTAAAGCTGGCAAAGATACATTTATGCTTTTAATCCCCTATTACAAAGTTACAAGAAAAAGTATGATGCTAAATATACTAATATGAAAAGCTACTTTAGGCTTTGTACTAACATATATGACAACAAAGTTATAGAGCATTCACAGAATATTGATGACATCGTGAGCTGCATCTAATTAATGTTAGCACATGGCAAAAGTAGGTTTTGATAGCATGCAACTAGTACTTTCAGAAAGAGTGGTTGCCCCCAAACTTTCATTATGGCAATTTGGGCATTTTTAAAAAGTTTTTATTTCGGATTTAGGTGGACTTGGCTAATCTCAGTCCACATTGTGTACTTATGAAACATACTGCAGGTGCCTGCACATTTTTGGTTACAAACAGGTAATGTTGCATTGCTTTTGTAAGTAGAACTATGCATATTTTGTTAAATCAATGCATATGATTATATTAGGGATACAACAAAATTTCGGCCGCCGAAAACATATCGGCGGAAAATTGTACTTTGGGCAACATTACGAAAGTACCATCTTTGCTGTGCATCTCTAGTTTCTCTCCTCCCCGCTGTGTGCTGCTCTGTGACCCCTCTAACACAGCACAGGATCCAGCAGGAAGGAGATAAATTGTCAGGAGGCCGAAAGGGGCGGGGAGGAGATCGCTGTGAGCCGCTATGTCACAGGAACCCGAGCTCTCCTCCCAAACCACAGCCTCTTGTATCAGCTGAGGATTGAAAGTCATGTGGGGTGGAGACAGTTGTCAGTGGTCAGAGGAGGCAGAGCTGGTGGTGGGGGGGAGGACTCAGCTGTCAAATGAGACTGAGCTCTCCTCCCTGCACTGCCGGTGTTTACCAACTCAGCCTCCTGTGACAGCGATTTAGGATGGAGAGCGGTATACAGATACTCCTGTTCATTCATGATTGTGGGCATAGTAAACATACTATATCCACAAGCTATTAATGAAGAGAAACACTTAGTATAGAGGCTTCCTGTTCCTGCATTACAGGTGCTCCAGAAAAAGAGATTGAGGACTATGTGTCCTCAATCTATTTTTGTATTTTAAAAGGAAAATATCAGAGGTCTGTTTAGACCCCTAATATTTCCCAAGAGTGAATGACAGTAAAGGTAAACAATTAAAATATTTATTAAAAAAATGAAAAATGCAAATAAAATATAAAAAAAGTTTAGAAAAATAGATATTACATTTTTTTTAACAGGTTAGAAAAAAATAGATTTGTTTTTGGTTTTGGCCTCAGTTTTTTGTTTTGTTTCGGTCAGAGCATTATTTTTGACAAGGAGACTAATTGCTTTGAAGTGGATTTCTCCATACCCTCCAACAAAGGGGGAATGGATTGGGAAGGTGAATAAATATATATTATTTGGAAAGCATGAATATGAGTGAAGAGAAAGTTTCGGGAGCGAAATAGGAAAAATCAGTGGCTAGATTACCTCATTGAGGGTGCAAGACTAAAATCAAGCGTACACAGGAATACATTAATTGAGTAGTAAAAAAACTGAGCATATCTCTTCAGAGCACAAGTGAAGGCACTAATGGACAAGCGTGTAGAATCTCATCTAAGTGTAGTGAATTATATCCATAGAATAACTAGTTTAAGTGTTTACAATTAATTAAATATTCCCATCATGCTCTTTAGCTCACCAGTTTCTAGTTGTCTGGCATGTTAATAAGCGGATACTTACAGTCAAGCTATGCAGAATTGCTCTACGTAAGTGAATAAATACTTAGAGCACAGCTGGTAGCTTTATAGCAAATACAATTGAAATGGAGAGGAATACTAACAAGAGGGCAGATAATCTACATATTCAGCTGGTATAAATAAGCCACAATTAATATAATGTATTATTTTGTAAATTACATTGCACTTAATTATATAGAATAAAGATTAAAATAGTGAAAATACCTCAAATTTGAATAACTGAACGCAGTGCAAAATGTGTGATAAAGTTAAAAAAATATTTTTACAAATTTACAAAATATTGGGTGAAAGATATAATAACGGAAATTTGGATGGTGCAATGGATGATCTTACCCTGGTGAAACCACCTTCATGGTATCTCCCTTGCCAGGAAAATATATAAGGTTTGGAGGATTTTCTGTCAGTTGGGGGAACTTCTCCTCACTTCCTGTTTTAGAGATACAACAAAAAGTGAAAGGAAAGCCACAAGAATCCGCAGATGCTTGCCACAGAAAATCGCTGCCAGATGTTATTAGCTCATGTGAATGAGTCTGCTGGCAGTTGACACCAGATTTTAACTCAACCCCTGTTTAAGTGCCAACCGTAACATGTTATACCACTGAGTCACCAGGACGAATAAGGAGGGGATTTCACCCCAGTGTGGTAACAGACAGCAATACAAAGTTGTTTCCATTATATCTAAAACTAAAAAAAAATAGTTATTGGCATAACTTTATGCCAGTTGGTGGAATCATCAGAATTTGTGAATTTCACTGATGAAACTTGATTTGCCTACAGTGCTCTCATTTGCTAATGAAACAATGCTTTAATTGCTAATGAACTAAAAATGCTTTCTGTACAAGATTAACATTTTTTTTTCCAAATCAAGCATAATTTACATAGGATTATAGTTTTGCTGCATTAAACCCCATGAGCTGTATATTTAATTGCTACATATTAGTTTCCTAAATCTTTAAAAAAAAATGCAAGAGCTACCTTGTTATCGAAAGACTTTCAAGGTCACTTTCAGCAGTTGCCAGACGTTGTGTGGTTTATAAGTTGCACATATTCAAACATTTAACAAGTTCATGTTTTAAATGACATAGCAACGGTTATTAAAATGATTTAATGTTCATTATAGCATGTACTGCAAAGCAAACAGCACCGTTTCACCAGCATTCCACCCTTAGAACTCTTCTGACAAATTGAAACTCAAAGCAATCAGATGATTGAGCAGTAAAAATGTGTTCTGTTAGGCTTTACATTCATTACTGAGGGTTATAGTGGATTATCTGTGGATATCAAACAGCTGGTTGTCAGAATGTGCCCTTATTTGCAGCAATAAATGACAGTTTATTAGCACTAGCTTTGATTGCAGCTGGAGATTGATGCATCTATATTCTCATGATGGGCAATTTATTAGAGCATACATGAAAAGGGAATAGTAAGATGTACTGTATGTGGCACAGACTGTCAGAGGTATTTTCTCATTGCCTGTGTTTGTGAAAATAAGGACTTCTATCCCTGTTTAAAAAAAGTTAGATTTTAATCAAAATTGAAAATTAAAACTTAAGATGTATACAGAGAGCACAGCCTGCCTGTCCAGTACTTCAGTTTGTCATCTAGGCATTGTTGTAGTCAGGCTTGGGACCTTTCAACTTTTCATTTATTTGGCCTTAAGCAAATTTAATGGGATAAGGTTGGTGTACATGAGCATTTCCTGTATCCAGGTACATGGAGTGTACACACGTACAAATACAGTATAGTATTATGTACTATATGATCTATATGATCACTGTAAAGAACCCCTTTTTGTGAAAAATACAAAAGCTGCCTTTGTTGACCCCCTTCTAAAAAATGTCAATTTGACTTACTATAAATAGCGCTGAAAAGTGGAAAAAGTATCATCTGCATGTGCCCACTGGAGTTTGGGACCCTGGGCAGTTCCCTGTTTAGCCCTTATTTTACATCCACCATTGGCTGTGGTGCACCAGTCAACTCCAGTCCTTTTTGTTATTGCTGGTTGTTGTTGTTTTTTTGTTCATTCTGGAATGCCCTTGGTTTTGAAGCTGGAACAGGGTTTCTTGCTCCCACTCACATAAAGGAAGATTAATGTGAAAAGCATGTCAGTACAAATATGTTTTTCACAGCTACTAATTTGATTTTAACTTTGTGTGAATGTGATTGGTAATGCAGGAAGCACAAAAAGATGATGACATTACACAGCACATGCTTTAAGGGGTACACTCCCACTGACCATGTGAGGAATTGCATAAAGGGATGTATTGCAGATTACACAGTTTAAGTCACTTGCATCAAACCTCTGGCTTTAGTACAGTTACTGTGTTTACTGGATGGCATTAATAGCTCATGAACTGCATTCACTTGTTGCCTAGAAATGCCCTTTAAGAGCTTGTTCACACCAAATGCAGACCAGATCTGCATGAGTTTCTGCACACGCAGTGCAGGGCTTGTGCCGCATTTTTGATGCGTTAAAAAATGTATTGTTTTTTTTTAGTTTAGAATGGGCTTTCAGTGCATTCCAGGGCGTTTGCATGCGTTCCAGAGCAGGTAAAATAGGGCCTGCTGCGTTTTTTTTACATGCTCTGGAACGGAACGCTGCGGTGTGAACTAGAGCCCAAAATACCATTGGAATACATTGGACGCAGGTATGATCCGGTCTGTAACTGCTCTGCTCCTGGAATGCGCTTGGTGTGAACAAGGCCTAAGAGTCCCTAGCTTGATTATGCGTACCATAGGTTACCAAAAAGCAAATTATTTTTAAATAATTCGATTTAAATGTTTGCCAAATAATGATGAGATAATGAAAGTTATTAGGTTACTAAGCAACCTTTGCAATTCCTGTAATTAATGCCTGCAAAGCACCATCCAAAATGCAACACAACCTCAGGTACCCACATATATTTTGTCATTAAAAAAAAACAGAGCAGAAAGGGGAATATTTCAAATTAATTGTTTGCAAATACATTGCAAAACATATTCCTGTGGGCAATACGTTTAAACGGCTAAAAGTAAAACCCGTGTGGCTCATGCCCAATGTTATGTCCAATGCTAAAGCCATGAAGAATAAGAAAAGGGTTTAAAAAAAATATAAAATGAAGGAACACTTTCAATCGATTAACGTTACAAAGAAAATAACAAAATATGAAAAATGAAATAAAGAGCGCAAAGATTCAAAATACATGTCAGGTTGCAAAAGTGTGCAAGACAACCCCCCAAAATGTTGAAATAAATTATTTCAATATATAAATATACTCGCACCTCACTGTGTATGGGGATCTCTCGCAAGCCACGATCTTGGCCCGCAAACGGCTCCTACCTATTACTAAATCCCTCAGAAACAACAGAGTAAGCTACCCCTGGGGATTTCCCACCAAGCTCCTTGTTACACATGAGGGGAAGTCTCATGTGATATCTGACGTCACTTCGGGAAACTCCCTTCTGAAAGCGTGGGGCCTAATTCTGGACTGAGCGGATTGACTGACCCCGGAGGCGGGGTCAGTCAATCCGCTACTCATCTACTATGCCTTGGGTAAACAGTGCCGAACTTGTGGCTCTCCTAGCCCCACACTTAAAGGCGCAGCCCGCATGACTGCCTCTAAGGCCCTATGGGCTCTGTTCTCAACCCCCACGTTAGCAGTAACGCTCGTGGCGTTGCTGTTCATTTTTTGTTCCTGTACTGTTACTTTATTTTTTTGTTTCTCCTTTGTGTTTTTTCCTTTTTTTTTTTTCTTCTCTACGTTATATTATCCAGGATGTAACCAGTGCCCCGGAGGGCCATACTTCTCCCAGCATCTCCAGAAGGAAGGCTATTGTGCAATCACCTCGCCTCTCTGCTTGTCTTCATGGCCGAAAGTACGGCTCAGGTACGCTAATACTTTTATGCCCTATACACCAATGTGCCCCCACGTTGCGCCCAAATGAGTATTAAACTCCTATCCCTGAATGTGAAGGGGCTTAATAGTTCCTATAAGAGGAACCAACTTTGGGCTGAAGCTATCACACACTCTTCCGATATCATCTGTGCACAAGAGACCCATTTTAAAGCAGGATCTCCGCCTTCCTTTCGCCATGCCAGCTTCGCTCATGTTATTTTTTAAATGCCTCAACAAGAAGCGGGGAGTGCTCATAGCGGTAAAGGATACAGTGACATTTAAACTATTGGAATCTCTAGTGGACACCCTAGATCGCTATGTGGTTTTGATATGTGAACTTAACTCGATATGCTACACACTGGTTAATGTATATTTACCTAATGCGAAACAAATAGGCTTTTTGAAGTCGCTGATGGTTAAAATACGCAAGGTTCAGAAAGGCTCAATGCTCAGTGCAGGGACTTTAACTTGACCCCAGATAGCTCAATTGACTCCTCTAAATCTTCTGCACCATGTAAAAAATCTATTTCAAAGTGGCTCCTCAAAGAGAATCTATATGATATTTGGCGCTGTGGTTGTGTGCACCCCAGCGAGAGGGACTATACCTTTTATTCTGCCCCACATAGATCCTACTCCAGAATTGATCTATTTCTGTCGGACCAGTGGCTGCTTCAAAAAATTTGCACAGTCTCCATTCATAACATATCTTGGTCAGATCATGCCCCTATCACCTTGACTATAGAACAATCGACACAGCTTAAATCCTCGCCTCTGTGGCGGAACAATGTGTCTATCCTTTCTAATCCTACATACCAAGCTGAAATACTAATGCAAATGCGGGAATAGTTTTCATTAAACACAACTCCTGATATTAGCCCCTCTACGCTGTGGTGTGCACACAAGGCCTTCATTCGAGGAGTTCTTATACGGATAGGGGCAAGGGTGGAACGGGAGAAACAACACCGCTACATAACACTGATGGCCCAGCTGAAAGATTTAGAAAGGTCCCATAAAAGAACACTTGATCCGGGCACATACACGGCCCTTCTCCAAACGCGCCTAGATTTAAAATCCCTATTATTGAGTGAATATAAATACAGGATGTCCAGACTAAAAACACTGTATTACCACCAGAACAACAGGGCTAGCAAGCTGTTGGCAGCTAAATTAAAGAGTAGGCAGACCAATAGGAAGATCCCCTTAATGTATCACCCTGTTACAAAACAGCCTCTGCGGAACCCTGAAGCCATAGTAGACGCTATAGCTCTCTACTATGAATCTCATTATAATTTGAGCAAGGACCCGAACGAAACACAGCTGTCCACTAGTTCCATTTCAAAGTTTCTGGACTCTATCCCACTACCATTGCTTTCGCAATCCGACCGAGAATCCCTGTCTGCTCCGATCACCATAGCACAAATGACTAAAGTGATTAAATCCTTACCTGCCCATAAATCCCCCGGAGCTGACGGGTTCTCTAGCGAATACTATAAATGCTTTGGTAATGACCTGTGCCCGTATATGCTACCTCTATAAAACAAGGCTATGTCCTCTGGTTCCTTTCCCACAGAGATGATCAAAGCTATTATAGTGGCTTTGCCAAAACCTGGGAAGGAAACCACACATCCACAAAACTTCAGACCCATATCACTCCTCAATTCAGACATCAAGATATACGCGAAATTAATAGCCAACAGCTTACTGTCCTTAACACCCTCTCTTATCCACACGGATCAAGTGAGATTTGTGGCAGGGAGGCAGGCACCTGATGGTACTCGCAGGATGGTTGATCTGATTGCGCTGGATGCGCAGAAGACATTCAATAGGATCCATTGGGAGTATCTGGCTCGTACACTACAGAGGTTTGGGCTGGAGGGCTCTATATTATCCGCTATACTAGCACTCTACTCTGACCCAGCCGCTCAGGTGCTCTCATCAGGGATACTATCACAAACTTTTGGGATCCCATTATCTTTTCGTTACTCATAAAGCCACTAGCCATTGCCATTAGACGTTACCCTGCTATACAAGGTATTTCAATCGCTAATGTTGAACATAAACTGGGGTTATTGCAGACGACGTTGTCCTTACCCTAACTTCACCAGCTTCTTCGGTAGCTGCTGCTATGGAAGTGCTTTCTTCATTCGGATCGGTTTCTTATTATAAGGTTAATGGGGGGAAATCACAAACTCGCGGTTAGTATGTCACAAAAGGAGAAGGAGGCTCTTCAGGCACAATTTCCCTTCAGCTGGGCGTCGGACTGCATTAACTACCTTGGCATCACCCTCACTTCCACGGCGGCCACCTTGAGTAAATACAATTACGAGCCCCTCCTGTCGCAGGTACAGAAGGAAATTACTGCGCTTAAGCAATTTGAATTGTCCAGGATGGGAAGAGTGGCGGCATTTAAAATGAGCGTACTTCCAAAGGTTATTTACTATTTCCGCACTCTTCCCATCCCTATTCCTAATAATTTTTTTGCCCGTATCCAATCGGTGGTTAATTCCTACATTTGGTTAGGGAAACGGGCAGAATTGCCAAATCTGTGCTTTGGAGACATAAGCTGACGGGGGGGGTCTTCCCAACCTGAAAGACTATTATAGAGCATCGGTCCTCACTCAACTACGTACGTGGATGAGGAGAGACTGTAGCAAGTTGTGGTATGGGCTGGAGAGCGCTCTGGTGCCTGGTGGAGACCTACCGGCTTGGCTGGTGTCTGCAACCATGAAACCTACTCTGCGATTGATAGCTCACCCTACTTTGCATGCCACTTTTCAAGTGTGGTGCTCAATCATTAATATAAATAGTAGTTCACTAACCTCCCAAATAGATATCCCCTTGAAAACTTACGAACTATTAATTCCGTACCTTAACCTTACTTCCTGGATGCAGGGGGGCCGCCCTACCATACCAACACCAGGCAGCTTGGTCTCCTTTATGGATAAATATAAATTAGCCCAAATTAAGCACTTCCAAGCCTCGGACCAATTCTGCAGGATACGAATCCCTGCAGAGATTTGGCAGCTACTATGTTATACGGCTGCAACAAAGGGCCAGATCTCCTCCTTCTACGCTACTCTCCATGAGAAGAAACGGTTCGTGAAGCTGCCCTTATTGCTCAAGTGGGAGGAGGATCTGGGAGAAACATTTTCGGAGGCGGCTTGGTCAATGGCTTGCAAGGCAAACATATCCAGCTCCAAGTGTGTGACCCATTGGGAAATCTCACTTTAAAATCATGCTCAGATGGTATTTTACCACCTATCGCTTCTCGAATATCTACCCGGCGCACTCCCCCCTCTGCAGGAGAGAGTATGGCTCTGTGGGCAACATAATACACGTATTCTGGTCTTGTAAAAGTATCAAAAGCTATTGGGGTATGATTTTCCGCTATTTGGCCTCGTTTACCAGTATTTTGGTCTCCCCATCCCCACGAATGGCCTTACTAAGTATAGGAGTCGATATATACCCTAACAATCTTAGAACGGTGGTCCTCCACTTCCTCTTTATGGCCTGTCAGCTTATAGCCTCCAGGTGGAAACTGCCACATGCACCTACACTACAGGAAACCATAGCACGGGTGTACTTGAACTGTCAGCATGAGTGGTTAATAGCTTTCAGACTTCATGCACAAACACAATTCTACTCTAAATGGAAGGATTGGCTTCATTATGTGAAAACATGATAGCCAATCATATGCCCACCCCAGATATGACGGGTCGTTATACTGGATGTGGCCATATTGCATACTCCTGGATAAAAGTTTCAGATTAACAGTTATAGTTAGCCTATGTTTGTTTTATTTAATTTTTTTTATTCCCTTATTTATTCTATTCCCATAAGTTTATGGTTTTATAAGTCTAGCGACTACTTAATACAGATTTATTATCCATATATTTCCAATCGCTCTTGCAGCGCAAGCATATATCTACGACTAGATGGAATGTAAAAGAGATTTCAGGTGATACAGTTTATTTGATGTCTGATGGATGTATTACGTACCAATATATCTGCTTGTTCATTATGAATGCACACAGTAATGCCGTATATGCATATAAACCAATAAAAAAAATCCTAAGTTTAAAAAAAACTTAAGATCTGCCCATCTTGGACAGGCAGATTGTACTTGCGATAATCACAAGCCCACCACTTGCTGAGGGGCGGACTTCCGATGGCCGCAATGCTGAACGGGCAGTGTGCGCTTGCACACACCGGCTCGTGCGGCATTTATCTTACGAACATGCCACACACCCCCGACAATCGTACGATTCTTGACGGGTTTTCGAACATGTTCCTAAGATAAAAGTCGTGCAACCGTACAGTAGAAACGGTTGCACGCCTTCCACACACCTTGCGATAATCGTACGATCGCGGGATTTCCCGCGCTTATCGTACGATTATCGCAAGATGTGTGGGCACCTTTAGACAAAATTAAGGTGAACAAAGCACCTGTACCAGATGAGTTACACCCAGACATCTCTAATTGAGAATTGAGTTCTATTATTTTGAAGCCATCTTAACAAAATTTTAACTTGAATCTGTCTTGGTACCAATGGATTGACGCAAGGCCAATATGGTGCCTATATTTAAATAGGGCTTCAAAGTATTTACCAAGTCATTACAGACCTGTAAGCTTAACTTCTATAGTTGAGAATATACGTAAAAGTTTGATAAATTATCACATACACATGTTTTTGCTAGAAAATAGTATAAGCAATAGCTAGGATTTACAAAAGACAGAAGTTGTCAAACAAATCTACTTTCTTTTTATGAGGAAGTAAGCAATACATTACACAAAGGTGTGGCTGTGGATATAGTATACTTGGACTTTGAAAAAGCATTTGACACAATTCCCCACAGACAGACAATATGTAAGTTAAGATCTATAGGTTTAGAATATTCAGTCTGTAATTGGATAGAAAACTGGTTGAAAGACCATATTCAGAGAGTTGTGATTGCTCTGCAATGATATACTTGTTTTTATTCCATGATAAAACCTGCCTTGTCTTTCCCTTTTCAATTGCAGTATAGCAAACCTTTCATAGTGTGCAGGATTTTTTACAATATTTCTGGATGTTGTGCCTGAAAAAATACACTTTAATTTTTATTTCATGAAAACTGCCTCATCTCCTCCTTTTACATTGTAGCCCAATTCAGCTATTTACATATTCTCCAGCCACTATACTATGTGTATGGCAATTTGTCTCTAAAATATGGCACACTAATTCGATAAAATAGATTAGATTAGAGCTGCAGCTAACGATTATTTTCAAAATCGATTAGTTAGCCGATTATTAAATTCGATTAATCGGTTAATCGGATAATAAAATAAATGTTAAAAAATGGCTCCAGTGATGGGACTACTAGTTTGTATTGAGATTGCAGTCCATCACAGGAGCAAGCTTGGAGCAGTGGACGTAAAAAAGAAGAAAAAAAAGTGTGGTGTGCAATATAGTGAAATGAAAAGTGTAAAATTATACAGCAATGAATGCAGAATGGCACCGGCTATAGAGGACTACAAAACCCAGCAATAGTACATTATACAGCACAATGCAGAATACCACCAGCTATAATGTACTATTGCTGGGTTTTGTAGTCCTCTATAGGTGGTGGTATTCTGCATTGCTGTATAATGTATTGCTGGGTTTTGTAGTCCCCTATAGCTAGTGGTATTCGGCATTGCACCGCTGTATAATGTATTATTGCTGGGATTTGTTGTACTCTTCTATAGCTGGTGGTATTCTGCATTGCGCTGTATAATGTATTATTGCTGGGATTTGTAGACCTCTATACAGCGCAATGCAGAATACCACCAGCTATATAAGAATGCAACAAATCCCAGCAATACATAATACATACAGTATATAATGTATTGCTGGGATTTGTATTCCTCTATAGCTGATGGTACATTGCTCTGTATAATATACAGCTATCAGCTATAGAGGAATACTAATCTCATTACCCCAGCAATACATTATAGAGCACCATGTGAGGGAAAGTACAGGCTTAACTGAGCAGTCTTCCAGCAACTTGTTTCTGAGATGGGGCCGGTCTATCGGCGGCTGTCATCCGCCCACACCTGCTCCTCGTTACTTATTCTCCCCGCATCCCTGTGCCGATGGTGTATGGGGGCGGGCGGGGAGGAGGTGGAGCGTGGATGCAGCCGGCAGCCTGGCAGCGGCGAGCGTGAGGTGGGGAGGAGGTGTGGCGCGCAGCGTGTGTGGAGCCGTGAACAGGGCCAACCAATCGGAAGCCGATTAATCGATGATTGAAAAAGTTGACAACTTTTTCAATAGTCGATTAGAATCGATTATGTCGATTAGTTGTTGCAGCCCTAGATTAGATAGATAAAAAATATTAAATACTGTAGATTAGATAAAAACTGCCTCATCTCTGGAATGTTGGGTTGTGGATTTAAAGTTTTAGGACAATATAGTGTGGTACTGTGAAAAAAGGAGATCACAAGCTATACTTTGAAACTGTTTTGCCAATGGCCAATTGCCACAAAGTTGAGGGCCTTTTTTTGTAATAGTAAAACTTTCCTATAGCGTTTAGATCTGTTGTGGCTTCTACTTCCACCATTTAATTCAGGCCTATTACTGCTAGATAAAAAAAAAAATCAGATGTCACGGGCAAAACCTCCCAAAAAAACATGCGAAGCATGTGATACCATAATACGGTGTCTCTGTCCGTAACACTGCATACAGCTTAAAGGCATCTCCAAAGCATCTATTATAGAGGAATGGTAATTTCTCATGTTGCAATAAAAAAAATTGACCCTTTTTTTTACATCGGTACATATGCTTATACACTTGTACATTTGTATGTATTCTCAAGAAAGTTTGCTATTTTATTTTATATACAGTGGTACCTCGGTTCCCGAACAATTCAGTTCGCGAACAGGAAGTTCTGCAAAATTTTGCCTAGGTTCGCGAACTCCGCTTTGGGTGACGAACACAACTGCAGCCATTTTCCCTACTCTGACACATGGTCATGGCTTCCTCTAGTCGAGATCACAGTTTGATTCGGTTCACAACCAAATCGGTTCGCGACCAGAATCACCGAACAAATTAAGTTTGTAAACCGAGGTAACACTGTATTTCTCTTTTGTGCACTTACACCCTGCACAGTTAACAGGGAGATTGCGGTTTGGTGAGATTGAGTTAAAACATCTAACTTTATTTGGTATTGTTGGTATAGAGATTATAACATGTATGATGGGATTGGTAGTTTATTTGTGCTCTACTGATCCTTACACACCAGCCAGTTTAGAGTTAACCTATCCATCAGTGAGCTTTGCTAGGGTGGAGTTTTTTTAACACATTTAAGTGATACTGGTCTGTATTTGTTTCCTCTATGAATAAGCCTACGGGTGAAACATGTGAGAGGTTGTAGCTGGTTGGGAGTGTGCTGTGCTGGCATTTGTTGCTTTATACACTTTTATTCACTGTTACACTGGATTTGCTGTTAATTTCCATAAAGTCTGAAGTATTGGAGTGCGCCCTGTTCAAATACTACCTCATACCACTTGTTTGACAATCCACTGCCTATTAGCCTTGAAAATGGCCATGATGATGGGCAGCCTCAATCCCTAATAACGATCTGTGAAAGTTTAGAGAGGGTGGCTCACACCTAGACTTTTCAGAGAAAGTTATTATTACACATCTAAGTGTATATATTTTCTATAGTTAGAATATTTTTGTAAATATTGACACTACACAAATACAAGAGTGATAGCTGTGGATAAATACATTATTTATAACTTCTTAGACAGGTTTGTTGCAAAATATATAAATAATAGTAAAAAAGCTGTTACTGTAACAAAAACTGGGTATAAAGGAAATATGTTACACTAGAAAATCCCCTATGCACAGAAATCCCTAATTGGAGCTGATCTAATAAACAGGTTTACACATATGGAGTATGAATAAGTATCAAAATTTAATAGTAACAGAATAAACACATACCTTCAACAAAACATTTAAAAACACTTAAAAATGACTTCCCTCAGGATAACCCGATAAGTGTAATAGTCTGAGCGGCAGATAGTCACTGGTGCATGCACAGCGGCCACAATCAAATGTGGATACTTAGTATCTGGGCTTACTCACGTCACTTAAGATTCAAAGTGGTGGACAATCCTCATAGAATCCTGTGCTGATATGTAATTTGCCGTGGAACAAGACTGCTCAGTGGCATATCCAGAAAATCCAACTTAGTTAGGTGAAAAGCCGGATCTCGGGGTTGCCTCTCCACCCACTGATCTGTGCTCGCAATTGCCCGCAGAGTTTAGTTTCCAAACCGTGACGGGAACATCCAAAGAGATTCAAAGCTTGTACGGCCGCGCAGCTGAATGAAATGTGCTGGAGTCCTCACAGCGATGAGCCCGTGATGTAATGAAGCCCAAAGCCGAACAAGATCGAGTGGCAATGACTCGCTCTCACTTCTAAATTTTAGCCTGGATTGTGCAGGCTGATCAGCTTCTGCAAATCGGACAGCGTCCCGGTAGTTATGGTTCCATCCCTTGGTTTGAGAAACAATGCAGTTTGGTTGGCCGCATAAGGGTCTGCTACGGGTATCCAGGGAAGCTTTCACAAACACGTTGCCCTGACGCGTTTCCCCCCGATCACACGGGGCTTCCTCAGAGGGGCTCACTCACGCCGATCACACGGGGCTTCCTCAGAGGGGCTCACTCACGTCCCTCTGAGGAAGCCCCGTGTGATCGGGGGGAAACGCGTCAGGGCAACGTGTTTGTGAAAGCTTCCCTGGATACCCGTATCAGACCCTTATGCGGCCAACCAAACTGCATTGTTTCTCAAACCAAGGGATGGAACCATAACTACCGGGACGCTGTCCGATTTGCAGCAGCTGATCAGCCTGCACAATCCAGGCTAAAATTGAGAAGTGCGAGCGAGTCATTGCCACTCGATCTTGTTCGGCTTTGGGCTTCATTACATCACGGGCTCATCGCTGTGAGGACTCCAGCACATTTCATTCAACTGCGCGGCCGTACAAGCTTTGAATCTCTTTGGATGTTCCCGTCACGGTTTGGAAACTAAACTCTGCGGGCAATTGCGAGCACAGATCAGTGGGTGGAGAGGCAACCCCGAGATCCGGCTTTTCACCTAACTAAGTTGGATTTTCTGGATATGCCACTGAGCAGTCTTGTTCCACGGCAAATTACATATCAGCACAGGATTCTATGAGGATTGTCCACCACTTTGAATCTTAAGTGACGTGAGTAAGCCCAGATACTAAGTATCCACATTTGATTGTGGCCGCTGTGCATGCACCAGTGACTATCTGCCGCTCAGACTATTACACTTATCGGGTTATCCTGAGGGAAGTCATTTTTAAGTGTTTTTAAATGTTTTGTTGAAGGTATGTGTTTATTCTGTTACTATTAAATTTTGATACTTATTCATACTCCATATGTGTAAACCTGTTTATTAGATCAGCTCCAATTAGGGATTTCTCTGCATAGGGGATTTTCTAGTGTAACATAGTTTTATTTAAACCCTGGAGTTTGGTGTTTACTTTTACTGTATTTTGCGTAGCTCCCTTTGTTCCCCGTATTTTTTGAGTATAAAGGAAATAATCCAATTACTTGAGCTGACTTGTTTTATAAGTTAATTTTTTTAATGGTTACACCTTTGTATACAATTCCTTTCTATGGTTTCTCTGGAATTACACTTTCAGGAAAGTAAATATCAACTTACAAACCTTTTTTTTGTGCTGTAGTCAGCATAGGTTCATTACAACACTTAAAGTTTATTCTGTGAACAGTCTGCGAAAGAAATAACATTCTGACAAAAAACCATGTTACCATCTACCAACATTTAGCTCCAATTGTTTGTTAAACACTATTAACTTCCCTTATGGTCTTTTTTTTAAGCTGAACTGCCAAGCTTGACACAGGTTTTTCTTGTCTATTTTCTATTGACAGTACTGTCTCCATGTCCATCAATCTGCCTGGGCCTTCCAAAGCCAACAAGTGCAAACTTTAGCCTTGTTTCATGTACCGCAAGTTAATAAACCATTGTTTAATTAATGGTTTCCAGTGAGATAAGCAGTTTCTTAATATGGCGGTGTCTTCTATTGCTCTATTGCTTTACATGTTTATCCAGCAAATCTGCAATATATTTTGTAATGGCACATTTTTTTCAATACAATATATTAATGGCATATAATTTTTCTTTTTAAACTAACTGTGGTATTCATTTGTTTCAGTAATTGGTTTTAGTTCAACAATAAAACAAATAATAGCTTAAATCCAAGCTTTTACTCTTTATACAACTTTAAACCTGTGAAAAGCTAAATAATAGCTACTCTGTCTTTTTAAGTGAAAATGTCATATAAAGCAGTGTTATTATAGGTTAGAAGACTTGCATAAAAGACTGTTCCCTCATCAGCCATGAAAAGTTCTAATTGACTTCTGTGATGTCACTGTTATAGCTGTGCAAGAGACAATACTTATTATAGATGGCACTACACACAGTGGATTAGCTTAAAAAAAATTAAAAGAGAGAAACTTTTATTTCCTAATTATTTCCTAAGGGACGCAACAAAATTAGACACAATTTTTCTGCTTTAAATGTAGCAATATACTTCAGAAAATCAATTTAAAAGTACATCGTGGCCATTACTATTATTCATGAAGATGAAGATATTGCTTAAGTTATATAACTCAAAACCATAACAAAATAGGGAGCAACATAACCTACAGGATGCAACTTAAATAAAATAGTCTGTAACTAAAGTTTTGGTGCAATAAGCCTTGAGTTTACAGTATGTGACTTACGTTCAATAACCTTCTGGAATTGCATACTGTGCTAGAGTAATTGTATTTCAGTTGATATTGCATGGTTTTAGAAACACCCTTGCTGATTTTAATTTGACCTATATCTATAGTTTTTAATTTGGCTATCATTGTTTTAGATCAGCAGAGAATGCCAACCTAACCTTATCTCACTTTGGCCAAGGATTCTTGTACTAATTGATTCCAAAGGTGTCTCACAACAAACTGAAGATATAATAACTTTAATATGTTATTTGCCTTCCTAGGATCATGTTACTATTATGATGTGCCTGAAAATACATCAGGGGGATCCCCTCTACAGGCAATGCTGTAAAGTTCTCAAAAACATTTCTACTGGCTTAAACTTGTTACTGTTAGACACTCCCAGATTCTTCATCATATTATGCACACTATGGGGTTGATTTAAATTGTCCCTTACCTTAGTGAATGTGGTGTAAATTCACTTTGCAAAGACTACCCAATCATGTGCAAGGGAAAAAATATATATTTTTGCTTGAAATGGATTGGATGATGGAAGTCAATAAAGCTTCACCATAAAGCTTCACCACATTCACTAAGCTAAGTGAAAATCCACACAGCGGACACAGCTTCAATACTACTTCCTGCAGGGACTGCCTAACCATCCAAATACACTGTACAGTGAGTAGCTCTCCATTTGATACATATGTATCTGCTTTTTCTATACAGCGCTTGTACTTAAAGTTAGTTTTTTGACCATTTATTTGGTCAAAATATATTTTCAACTGCACCTTTTTTCACTCGGGCCATACTAAGGAGGACTTGCCTTTTATTGATTTTAAATGTCTTTGTCAGTTGGTGGTTTTTTGATGCGATTTTGTTTAATGTTGTTTTCTATTTTTTCATTAAATTTTGATACATTGTACTGCCTGTTTTTCTATTATAGACAGCTCCATCTTATGGGATTTCGCATTTAGGGGAGCCTTGCTTGTTATTGATAGATTATTGAAACCCAGGAGACCTGTCTTTACCACTCGCTACTATAAACGTGACTCCCTTTCCCCTTATTTTGCTAAGTGAAAATCCCCTTACAAAATGTTGCTGTGTTAAAAGCAAGAGGTAGCACTTCCGGTTCCGACTCCTACCGCAGCGGCTGCACATGTAGGGAGCTCCGTCTACCAGAGACTAAAATCAGCTTATAAAACCTAACAACCAGCAAAATAACCGTATTGCACACTAAACCTGACTGGACTAATTCACCTGCCCGTTTGGCATGGATAAATACGTTGCTAGGAGCCAATCCCGGACACGCACGGGGCCTCGAGGCGCCGAACAGGCCGCATCCCCGGACCCGGGTTCCTCCAAACTCACCCCGATGACGCTTTCAGACCCGATGTCAGGATCGGATGAGGAAAGGCAGCCGGACCCGTCCTCCATCGCAAGGGAGGTAGCGAAACTGCTTAAACCCACAATCCAGGAAGCGGTAGACTCACCCGTCTTCAAGGGCATCAGGTCCCTCCGCCATGACATGCTGGCGCAAGCACAACGCATCAGCGATGTGGAAAATATAGTATCCCTGCTGGAGGATGAGCTGGCGCAGGCCCATACCAACATAAGAGAAAATGCAAAAAAACAACAGGCCATGGTGGAGAAACTGGAAGATTTAGAAAACCGCTCCCGGCGAAATAATCTCAGAATCGTGGGCCTACCAGAATCTTATGCAGCCTCGATTTTACATGAATTGTGCTCACAAAAGATACCGGCCCTTCTAGGCCTCCCAACTCATTGTACCGTGGAAAGGGCACACCGGATGGGTGCACAATCACAGGAAAACCAACGCCCTTGCACGGTGATAGTGAAATACCTCAACTATGGGGACAAGTCTGCGCTTCTTAAAGCCTACAGGAGTGCATGCTCCCTCCAGTTAGAAGGCCACAAACTGTTGATATTTGCAGACTATTCAGCGGAGGTGAGCCGTCGCGGCAAAGCATTTGCAGAAGTGTGTAAGGCGCTCTACCAGAGAAACATACGCTTCTCCCTGGCTTACCCAGCTACCCTGCATGTCCAAACAACTGAAGGGGAGAAAAAGGTATTTGTGAACCCCTCGGTGCATATGCATACTTGAAATTCTTGTTCCCAGCCGAGAGAGACCAACGCACTCAAACCAGCGGATGAGGATCTCACCACCGTCACCACTGAAGCCCCCTCCGACCCCTGTACGTGAGAAATGCCAAACCTGAAAGAGACAGACAGACACAGTGATGGCCGACCCACTGATGCTGCGGAGGGG
Organism: Nanorana parkeri; assembly: GCF_000935625.1. Taxonomy (NCBI): domain Eukaryota; kingdom Metazoa; phylum Chordata; class Amphibia; order Anura; family Dicroglossidae; genus Nanorana; species Nanorana parkeri. Next base: position 152,265 of record NW_017307909.1, read on the forward strand.
TACAGATTGTCCAAGGATAAATTCCCTGAGAACTCTTTCGGAATTTGATGGAATCCCTTCCTGAGATGCTCATACGGATTGGCTCAACAACCTGTCCACATTGACCTTTTATTTCTTTTCTTCTATTCTATTTTTGTTTTATCATATCTTATTTTATCTGGAGGTATAACGGTCATGAGCCCTGCATCATACCCTTATACTCGCTCATCCGACATTTTGTTTCTCATCTAATTGTTCCCATAGTCTTCTTATATGCTTCCCCCTTTGTAGCCTCGTTATAGCCACAGCAAGATATGCTTTTAAAGGTAAAAGGGGTTAGACGGTTACCCAGCATAACTCTTACTACCTAAGAGACCACGATTAGATAATAGCTGGTTTGTGTAAGAATACTTGTCACTTCAATGATAGTCCTGGTAGCATGCGATAGGATGGATGTGCAAGTGCAGGTGGGAAAAAAGGAAGTCATGTGTAGAAGTAAGTGTATACATGCCTGACAGCTTAAAGTCTTGGTATGGTATAGGCGTACAACGCTTAATGTTAATATGTTTATTTTGTTTCTTATGTCTTTCATGTTTCTTATCTTTCACAGAATTCAACCAGCAATTCCACGCCGGCTCGCCGCGGTCCCAGACCGCCCTGCTCTCCTCCGAAAGCCTCTCCACCCCTTCTTCATGGCAACCTGCCTTGGGGGACACCGATTTGGGTAGAATAAATATGATATATATGTATAACCTGTTAAATCATTACGCTCTCAGGGGTCTATCATGAATGCGTTATTACAATTTAAGGTGATTTCCTGGAATGTAAAAGGCCTCCGATCCCCCCACAAAAGATCTAAAGTGATTTGTCACCTTGCCAAACTGAAAGTGGACATTGCTCTACTTCAGGAAACCCACCTCTCTGGACCAGACTTGACTCGCCTGAAGAGGTATTGGGTTGGAGAGGTGTTTGGTTCTCCCTCAGCGGGCAGAAAAGCAGGTGTGGCTACACTATTTAGAAAAACATTACCTCTTCAAATTACTAGCTCATCTAATGACAGCGAGGGTCGCCAGAGCTCAGTCCACTTCCGCATATATGACACCGACTATGTCATTTATAACATTTACACCCCGAATGCACCAATGAAGGCCTTTTCCCAGGAAATCACCTCCTCCATTAGTACAGAAGGCTCCACGAATGTTATAGTGGGAGGTGACATGAATTCGGTCATATCTGCCTCGGAGGACAGGCGGTCAGCCAAACGTATGGTGACTACAGGGTCTCAAGCAACTCCATCGGCCCTACTACAGTTCCAGGAACTGTTATCACTAAAAGATGTCTGGAGTTTACATCACCCTGAGGGAAGGGAATACACACATTGCTCGCATGTCCATGCTTCCTTGTCCCGCATCGATTACTTATTTTGCTCCCCATCGCTACTTCCCAAAACGACAAGATCACTTATCAATGATATTGAAATATCTGACCATGCCCCCATAGAACTGACGGTCCAATCTACATTGCCCAGGGGAGATGCCAGGATTTGGAGATTCCCCTCCCAATTACCTAAAGACCATCTTTTTCAGCGATTCCTCAGCACAAGCTGGGGGGAATACTCGGACCAATAAGGGCTCGGTCACCTCCACTATTTCATACTGGGAAGCGGGAAAGGCATTTCTCAGGGGTAAAATAATTTCCTACGTCCAGGGCAAGTCTAAAACTGCTGCAACGGAGTATCACAGAGCAAGTGGAGTGCTGAGACAGGCCTATTCCGCATTTCGGGACTGCCCCTCACCCCCCAAGAGGGACGCATGGATCAAAGCGAGGGGAGAATAAGAGACCAGACTGGACAACCAAGAGTTATATTCCAAATCAATGTGGGACTTGCAACTCCATAAATTTGGCAATAAATGCGGCAATATGTTAGCAAATCTAACAAGGGGACATAGACTTACATCCCAAATTCACTCCCTAGTTGACTCAGGAGACAGCAAAACAACGGATCAGAAGCGGATTAATGCACTATTGGAGGGTTACTACAGCGCTTTATATAGCGACGACTGTACCTTACATCCTGAAGCAAAGCAATACCTAGATTTCATAGCCCTCCCCACACTTACAGACGATCAACGTGATATGTTGAACGCCAAGATTACTCAAGAGGAAATAGCCTCCACTATCTCTAAATCAGCAAGTGGGAAGTCACCTGGGCCAGATGGCTACATGGCCGAATTTTTCAAATTCATGAAACAAGACCTTCTCCCAACTCTTGATGAGGTTTATGCGAATATCTGGAAAGAAGGCTGTTACTTGCCCACGGGCAATGAGGCCTACATTAAAGTTTTACCCAAACCTGGTAAAGACCCCACACACCGGGCTCTTATAGGCCAATCTCATTGATCAATCTTGACGCAAAAATCCTCTCCAAGATCTTGGCGATCGTCTTGCAGGCATAATACACCCTACCCAAGCTGTCTTCATTAGGGGACGGGCAGCGGTAGCAAACATAAGGAAAGTACTGACGGTCCTTGAACGCGCGGTAGGACACCCATTGCCAGGCAACGCTATCATCACAATAGGCGCTGAAAAAGCCTTCGATAACGTTAAACACCCATGGCTTTTCAAAGTTCTAGACCGAATGGGCTTTCAAGGACCGTTTGTCTCTCTCCTAGGGGCTATGTACAGCACCCCGGTGGCTAGGGTCCATACTACTGGGTTTCTCTCACCCTTCATCCCACTGCAGAAAGGAACACGTCAAGGTTGTCCATTGTCGCCTTTACTCTTTAATTTGGCGATGGAACCCTTATCCCAATGGCTCTTGCGAACAGATCATTTACATGGCATAAAAGTGGGCGATCAGGAGGTAAGAACAGCCCTGTTTGTGGATTACCTGCTTCTGTTTACATCAGATGTGGAGCAGGACATTCCAACGATCCAATCATCCTTACAACAATTCGGGATGCTGTCAGGTCACAGAGTAAATATAGACAAGAGCGAAATACTTCTTCTGAATAGAGCATCTCTGCCGGAGATCCATAAAGCAGGATTTCGGCTGGCTAAAGATAACATCACCTATCTGGGAATATCACCTCATCACCTCAATAATCACCTCAATTATCAACCCTTATTTACAAAAATAACGACGGAATTGAAAAAATGGGCTTCACTCCCTCTATCACTGTTCGGTAGAAGTCACCTGATAAAAATGATCAGCTTCCCAAAACTCCTGTACCCGTTACAAACCATACCCGTACTGCTAAAACACAAGGATATTAAATTAATTGAGACACCATATATCAAATTTCTGTGGGTGACATTAGTTGGCGAAAGGGAATATGAGATCTCCTGGACAACCAAACAGGAAGGGGGAATGGGCATTCCGAACATTAGAGCATATAACATATCCTGCTTGTTGCGACATGCAATTGATTGGATAAATGGTCTGTCTCAGTACTCTAACTTGCATCTGGAACAAGCTTTGGTTACTCCTTGGTCCCTCACAGCTCTCCTTCACACTAGAGCATCTAGGCTACTTATTCCATTGAAACATAACATCATTATTAGAGACACGGTGCTGTCATGGAGGGCCTCTAGACTACAACTTAACTCCCACCCTTACATATCTAGATACCTTCCCTTGAGAAGTAATCCCCAATTTATCCCTGGACAAAGTCATGCAGTATATAAAGCATGGGAATCCAAGGGCCTATCCACTATGGCACAGGCGTTTGACCTTGACACCTTCCAACCACTCTCTTTTGATATAATTAGAGACCGTTTTCACATTCCCAGTAGCCATTCTCTACATTATTCTCAACTGACTCACTACTGGAAAATTGAAACTCTGACGCCACAATTTTTTCTTAAACCCACTTGTCTAGACTTGGTGATCCAAGCCAAATGTTACCCGATCAGGGCAATCTATGCATGCCTCAACCCCGCTTTTCTCCCACCGGCCACAAAATCCTCAATACTGAAATGGCGTAAAAATATCCAGGAGGACGATCTTCATGATAAACTTATAAGGGGATATCAGATAGTCCGGAAATGTACAACTAATGATCCGTGGAGGGAAACTCAGTTCCGCATTATTCATAAGGCTTATTACGCGTTTGACTTTCACAAAATTAAAGCAGCCAGCCCATACCTCACAGCTTGCCCAAAATGCAACCTTGAAGGGGCGGACTTGCAACACTGCTTATGGACTTGTGTGCTGATATCCACTTACTGGAAAAAAGTAATGATCTTACTAACTAAAATAGAGGGAACTGAGTTGCCTGCCCTACAGGGACTATGCCTATTTAGTTATTGGGAACCGGATAAACCGCTCCCGAGGACCAGATGGCTATGGTTAAATATGTCTCTCCTGCGAGCGAGACGAATACTGATGAAAGCCTGGCTCTCCCCGGATCCTCCCCATATAAACCAACTATTGGATATACTGAAAACAACTATGTGGCAGGAGAGGCTGGGAGCCACCATGGATGGGGAAGAGTGCAAAATTCTTTGATAGGTGGAGCCCTTTTCTACAGACGCAACTAAAAGATAAGGTAATCCACAAGATAGTCCTTCCTTTCCGTTATTCCAAGTGGTATCTGGAAGGTGAATTGGGGAATTTTTTGGGTCAGCTCACCCTCCCAAGGAACCCATGGCAAACCCCCCACGACAACCAGAATGCCACTCAGGAATAGAATAGAAAGTCTTTTGATCACACAAGTCAGGAGGGGGAAAGAGGGTGCAAAACATAATATACATAAATAAACAAATGGATAAATATGTTTATACAGTACATAAAAAAAGGTTAAAAAAAATAAAAATGTGAGACACTGGATGTTCTATACTATTATCGGCGAACCTTCGGAGCATTTGAAAGGAGGACTATTCAAGAGGGGGATACTTTCGGAGGTGACAACGGGGCGAGAGCGGAGAGACGGAGCGGGAGAAGCTGGTGGATCTAAACTGGTAAAACAAAAGTTGTTATTAGTGTGTCACTTGACAGCACTGAACATTAAACTCTAGGGATACTCAGATATGGCCGTAGGCCAACAAATCACAGGGGGGCGAACAGTGCCCGGGCCAATAGCCCGCACAGAAGACGAAAAACATGAGGCCTAGTGCCCAGGGCACTGTACAGAGACAAAACGCCCAGAAGTATATATCGCCTGGCATGTTATGTTATAATACGATATATTCTGTTGAAACTAAATATTACTATTTTATCGTTCTTTTTTTTGTCTCAACATATCCTGAATTTTACAAGGCGTATGCTTCAAACGTTACTGAAATGTGTTGGTATTTAACAAATGAAAATGTTATCATAACTGTATAACTCTCTGACACGAATAAACTATTTAAAAAAAAAAAAAAAGCAAGAGGTAGCCAAACCAAATATTGTCCCTGTATCTGTATATGATACTTTGCAGGAACTTGATTTACACAAACTATCCATGGTATTACTTCCAAAGTATTACCACTATACAATTGCCTAAAATGTTTATACAGGTACTCACAACTCTTCAACACTCTTTACAATTCTGTTGTGCAACCGCGAGACACATGTCAATGATTGCACCAGATTCATGTACCTGTTGCAACTGGTACATGAATTTGGCGCAAGCACTTACATTTGCAGCGCAGTAAGGCCGGATTGTCCATACTGGACACAGTCATTTGCCCATTATTACATTTTTTAAATTAGCACTAGGCTTTAGGCCTACAAACAGCTAATTTGTTTAATGGAACATGGTCTATTACTATGTTTCCTTCTTTGTGGACATTCAAATGTCTTATTGTGTTCAATATCTTTTTTTGCAAAAGGAATAACAAATTTCTACTGATGAAGGAATGCAGGCATAAATTCACCATGGGTTAAGCTATTGCGCTCTATAAGCAACAGGCTTATTACAACAAGTAAAGAGAAAGTGGAAAACGTGAAAAGGAGTACAAAGCTCTACCGACTGGCTCAAAAAGAGAATACAAAATACAATACAAAATTAATAGACAGTATTTTATGTTTATCTGAATATTTTTTTATTTTATTTTTGAATCTTTACCATAATAAAGAAAGACAGTATCTAATAGGTCACTATACATTATATGCATTACATATACCAGGGCTCAAAATTTCCACTCGTCTGCTCGCATTTGGTGAGTAAAAATAAAGTGAGGGCGAGTGGAAATTTGTGTCTCCAAGTACCGGTCCGCGGGCCAACTCAGGCTCGCGAGCCGGTACTATGTGGCCCGTAGCCAGCTGACATGTCAGGCACACGGTCGCAGACCACGTACCTGACTTGCGGGAGCATCCCCACGGTCGGCATCTGTGTAGATGCAGACCGCAGAGCAGCTCCTGTCAGCTCTGGCTTCCTTCGGGCGGAGCTCTAACATATTATTTTATGTGTGGGGGATTAATAAGGGGGGAGTGTACTATTTTTTTTGTAACAAGGAGTTTTATTAGGTTTTTACATATAGAACATATACAATACACAATAAAAAAAAAACGCATTCAATTCAATTAATCCTATAGAAATGTGACCACTAAGAGAATGTATGGAGTAATGTGGAGAAATAAGGCCAACCAGTAATATTAATATTTGGCCTAATCCGAGGAAGGATGTCCAATGGAGGAGACTAAACATCAAACACGTGTACACAAGAATGTATGAAATACATACAAGTTATAATAAAGGAAACTACCATAAATCAATCATGTAGTGCTAATCAAACATCTGGAGTCTGACAACCAGCAAGCCCATTGGGAGGTAAATATTTGAGTTTTAAGGTTGGCTTTTGCAAAGAGAAATTCGAAGTGGGCGTGTGTATTTAAGATTTGTATGACATTTCGCAGAGAAGGGGGTTCCGACTGTTTCCATGCTCTTGCTATGGCAAGTCGGGCAGCTATGAGGATGTGGGATACCACCGTACGAGATGTTATGGGCCATTCTTCCAAGCCAATCCCCAATAAAGCTAGTTGTGGTGACAGAAAACATGGGACCTGGGTCAGTACAAATATGAGGGTGGAGATATCATCCCAAAAAGACTGGAGCAAGGTACATGACCACCAGATGTGAGATAGTGAGATAGTAATCCCACCGAGCCGCAACCCCTCCAACAGAGCTGAGAAGAAGACGGGAAAGCTCTCGCTAACCTCTGTGGTGTAAAGTACCATTTGTGGAGTATTTTTTGTACCGACTCCCAGTGGCTTAGACATCTGGATGTTTTTAAGGTTTGGGAGATAACCGCATACCAACGGTCTAGCGAAACGGAGAAGTGCAGTTCCTTTTCCCACCAAAGCATGGACGGTAACTTCTCAGACTCATTTGGTTCTGTTAACAGCTTGAAGAAAAAGGAAATACCCTTACTAGTAGCAGAGAATTTACTATAAAAAGCAATGATTCTTCTTACTAGTGTATTGTCCTTAATACTTAGAGAAGCCATACAATGTCTAATTCTTAGGTATTTATAAAAATCATGAATTGGCAGTGAAAATTTGTCACATAAGACCTGAAAAGAGATCAAGCGGTCATTAGAGAACAATTTGTCTAGATGCGTGATACCCAGATGTACCCAATTAGAAAGTGGCATGTCGGTAAGGAGCAATTGAAGTGTTTGAAGGGGTATATATTGAAACATATATCTATTTTTCGTGAATGATTTGGTTGCCAAAGAATGCAAAACTCTGAGGGTTCCTGTTACTGTGTCTAGAAAGGATTTATCAGGGGGGCGGTTAAGTATAGAGGAGCACAGCATTATCTTGAGATCTTTGGCCAGAAATTTACATTCTATCTGCGACCACAACTTATCCGGGTGCGGGGCCAACCAGTATTTTGCTTGATCCATAATTTTAGCTTTATAGTATAGAGCGACCTCTGGGGCTCCATACCAGCATAAGCCTTAGGTCTGTACAATCCAAGTTTAGATATTCTATGGGATTTACCCTTCCATATGAAGGTGTCTAAGAGCCTCTGTAGTTTATTAAAGTATGTCGGCAATAAGGGAATGGGAAGGGCTCTAAAAAGGTATAAGATATGAGGGAGAACATACATTTTGAGGAGATTAATCCTACCTGCCCATGATACAGTGGATTTATTGAGACTGGAGTGTTGTCACTTTAGTCAGGAGCGTGGTATAGTTAAGTTTGAATATATTACAGCTGGGGGACGTCAGAGTAATTCCTAAGTATCTAAGAACAGCAGAAGGTGCCCATGAGAATGGGCATATTGAATCAATAATGAGTTTGGTGGCTGGCAACACATTAATGGCTAGCATGTGGGATTTAGATTGGTTGACCTTATAGAATGAGATGTTGCTAAATCGGGTTAAGACATCTTGTAGTGCCGGTAAGGAATGTAGTGGATTAGTGAGGGGGATTATAACATCATCGGCATATAAGCCAATTTTATGAGTGTGCGGACCTACAGAAATACCCTGACATATACAATATTATTTTAAATACAATTGTTGAGTATAGCTTGATTTTTTTACACACTGTATACACTTTTGCATTGTTTACCATTCCACCACAAAAATGCATGCATCCCATTTTCACGTTTCAAATAAATTATATTAGTCACGATGATGTACAATGCAGAGCACTATACTACTGTGATTAAAATAGTCCACATTGTTGTATCTGGATGCTAAATATGGCAATGACTGTTCATAAATGATGCCCAAAGGATTTTTTTTTTATATTGCTATAGCAAAGTTCTTGTAAATATAGACTGCCATGTCAGCATGCTTAGAGAGAAAGAAAGCATACCTATAAGAAAATAAAAAGGATAAGGAAAAGAAGTCTGCCATTTTATGCTTTGCACTGAATGCACACATCAGTGTTAGATGCCACTGCTGTGACATGTTTCAAAGAGCAAAATTGTTTTTACCATTGCCTTACGACAAACTTGACACTGGCATTCAAGCAGACCTCTCAGGGGGCAGCTAAAGTCTATTTTCTCAGAGGGTTTAGCTGATTTTTAAGAATATAACACTGAATAGCTGATGTTGCTGTTCTAACTAAAGCCCATTGCATTCCTTTATAAAAGCACAGACCAAAATGCAAAGTATCTAACAAATAAAAAAAATACTTTCACACAATGCTAGACAGTCATTAAATAAATCACTTAAAATGGGTTAGAACATCAAGAGAGTCCCCCTCTCCATAAAAGGTATATCTTACAAAGATTCTAACCACCAAGATGCGTGCCTTTTAACAAAAATAATGGTCTTAATTTCATCTGTATTTTTATTTAGTTTATGTGTTATTGCATAAGTATCAGATTAATTGTACAACTATCTATTTTACCAACACAATTATGTGGTGTGTATGTGTAAATTATATTGTAATCCAGTGGTGGTTCTAATTTTTTTTTTATTAAGCCTAAAACCAAGGCATTGTTGTGGCAGTGCATTATGATGACAAACTGTAAAGTTACTAATGCAAATCATGCAAATACTGAATCCCCAAACAGGTCCTTTGGATCCTCTATTAGCATACCCAACAGCAAGTTATCAAGGTTCTTTTAAGTGAATCTATGCATTTCCCATGCAGGGCAAAGCAACAGGGTCACATTAACGCTGGCCCTGCAGCCACTTACACTTGCCTTTTCTTTGCTCTCCCATTACTCTGCTATTACTGGTAGCAAAGAGAAATAACAGGTACTTCTAGATATAGCAAAGCACTTGCAAGTTCCAAATAGGATTGCTTTGGAGCTTACAACAAACTTATTCTCCTTCCCGGCATCAAACAGAGCAAAGTGAATAGAAAGTATAAGCGGCCGTACAGGCTGGATTTAAAATTAACATGTTGCTGTGTCCTGCATAAGCAAACTACAAGTTCACATTAAGGCATGTTTTTATTTACATAATACCAGTCCTCAATAACCTTCACATTTCCTTAAAGCTGTTATACACCGAGAATGCAAAAAGAACTGTGATTTTTCAAAAGGCGCTATATTAAAAGGGCATGAACATAAAGATGTGGTTAGACAGAAAAGGCCTAATGCACACCAATGCAAAGGAGAATTTTGGACATGGCTTCAGTCAACCTACATGCCTAGTAGTTGTAGCCTGTACAGCTTCAGGTCCTCTAACATTGCAGGGAGTTTAAAAACAAAAATGTGGACATGTGAATGTTATGTGGAAATAAGCAAGAGAGACTCTGGGTTTTCATTTGCAAAGCCAGCTTGTTATGAGTAAGAGATAAGAATGTCTTCTGCAAATTCCCAATGTTTTAGATGTCTAGCGGGTTACACAAGTGGCTTTGGCTAGTATTAGTAAAGGGTATGTTAATGTTGTTATTATGTTAATCAGCTTCTTTATACAGATGTCCAAAATGGTATAAAAATATTCTTGAAATGCAAACAATCTAGCCCTTTTCTTTGCTGTTAAAGTGCCCTGAATTTACATTCAATAAATCTGAGTTACATTTTTTCTGCATTAGACAGTGGTCTTGATTCTTTACAACAGGGCACCACAAAGCACAGACGTGATTGACTAGCCAAAAATTAATGGTATAAATACATGTAAAACTTCTTCATGCATTGAAGCTTATTAAGGTTCCTTTCAAAGAGAATGGCCTGCCTTAATGCAATGCACGTGACTGATGGACTCGTTTAACCTTTAGTTAAAACCCCCAATAAATACAGTGACATGAATTTAGCATGGCCACAGCAGCCCTTTATTTAACCAATATAACAAATAACAGTTATCAATCAGAATATCCATACTAACATTTTTCAAATAAATAACCTAAAGCCTGTTGGCTATGAGAAGGGGTCTTGTTCTCCATTAGCCAAAATAAAGCTTTACAAAAACCATCCATGTCCCCTGATGCACCCCTAACAACTCAAGGACAAACTCAAGCTCCAAAATTGACTATACCAACTTCCCAAGGAACCAAGCAGCAACAGGGGGAGCACCATACCACCAGATGGGCCTCCCTGCTTTGTAACCATCTCACTGGTTTTCAAACACCCTCTACCACACCATGCTGCCATGGGAAACACACATAGATCCCAAGCCATGAACAGCAGTGAACAAAGGAGGGTGGGTGGTACAACCTTCTTCCCTTGTCCCATCAGTCTCAGCAGATCCTACCCCTGCAGCTCCCCCCTACCACCTGACCCACAACCTCCAATCCGATAATGCCTGCTACTTTTTTTTGATCTTTTAACATTTCTTGGAGACTATTCCTCCCCATAGGCATGTAGCACCTGCACCTATTTTTCTGGATCTTTCTTTAATGCAGAGAAATAAATTGTACATTGACACATGCAAAAATGCACATATCTGTCAAACAGCCCAGTTTTAAACCAAGGTTGTGGTAGTAAGAAAGGTAACTTACATCAATACCTGGTAGTGGTTAGCCAGCTTCCTCAGCTCTAAAGAGTGTTAGGAACATACCCCTTATAGCTACTTAAACGAGTAGAGAAATGTCTTCAAAATTACAGAACAAGTCCTTTTGATTGTGACTAACTACTACTAGCTATATCATGACCTGGATAAATAAGAACCTTAACAGATTTAGTAATATGCAGGAAACTACTGTGTAGTACTGAACTCACAACAAATGTTTGCAGATATTAATGTTACTACAAATATCATGGAATGTTAAATTGTTCAGAAAAATATTAATATGGTACAATAATATTGCACGTTTGATTTAAAATATCATCTTCTGTGTAGTCCAGAAAGGGTCTGAAGTAGGAAATGTGCACTATAGGATATTTTTCTTTTTGTAGCCTATTCAAAATGACTGACCTTTTTAAATGTAGACTAAAACTGAAAGTTGAGAGCTGAATTGCATTGAACAGCAGGAATACAATGCAGAAAATAAGCCAACTGCAGTAGCATTCATATCTCAGGAAACAATAGTCTGTGGGATACAAAATAACCTTCGCTTTCAATGGAGCTCTCATGAGGGTACTGTATCTGTTGAAGTCTATAATGTCCTACAAACAGCCTGATTGTTATCCTATTCTGCTAGAATTGCAGAAATCAGACAACAGGTTTTTATGTCTGGGGGAAATGTGCTGTTTTATTAAAACCTATCTAAACAGACTTCCGGTTCCGGCGCCTGATGTAGCAGACACAGAGTGCAGAGCTCCCGCATGGTCAGGGCAGAATCTTATATAAAATCCAACTACAGCAACTCGAACTAGCCCGTGGACACCGCGACTGTTACCGGGATTGATCAGAGCATGGATAAATTCCTCGCGAAACGGCACAGCGGGCCTCGTGGCAAGGGAACTCCTGTACGGGGTAAGCGACCACAGTCCCAGCCCAAGATGGCCACCACCCCTGATTTACGGGAGGTCAGTGCGTCCTCGGAGGATGACTTGCTGGCTATGTCAGACAATAGTATTATAGCTGCAGAAGTGGCCAAACTCCTACGCCCTGCTATTCAAGAGGCCGTGAACAAGGAGGTGTACAAGGGCATACAGTCTCTGCGCCACGACCTCCTGCAGCAGACACAGAGGATAACAGAGGCAGAAGCCCGTATCACATCCCTGGAAGAAGGAGCGGACTCATCCTCCACCCATATACAATCCACCTCCAAACAGGTACAATTTCTGCTTGACCGGGTCGATGATCTCGAAAATAGATTCCGTCGCAATAATGTGCGAATCGTAGGCCTCCCGGAAACATACCGCCCATCACTATTGGCAGAAATCTGCGCCCACAACATTCCGGATCTCCTTGGAATAGACCCGAGATGCAAGGTGGAACTCGCACACCGTGTGGGACCGCCTAATACGCAAAGAAAAGGCCCAAGACCAGTCATAGCAAGATATCTTGATTACACAGATAGCCTGGCGGTGCTGCAAGCCTTTCGCGACAAAAAGGAGCTATTTCTAGACGGACATCGCCGTCTTCGCAGACTATTCGGTGGAGGTCACCAAAAAACGCAAGGCATTTAGCAAAGTGTGTTCACTCCTATTTCAGAAGAGGATCAGGTTCACCCTAGCCTACCCGGCGATCTTACGATTCCAAACAGAGGATGGATCCCCCCATGCGTTTAAAGACCCCGATGCGGCACTCAAACTCGTGGAGAGGATGGAAGCCCCAGCCAGACACGAGGCGGCAGGAAGGTCTCCCCTCCCGCAACGGCTCACCACTCCAGCGAGAAAACCCTCGGTACGCCTGCCTATGACTCCCACAGACTCACCTTGAAGCAATAAGGTAGCATTTGCAATCATACTTACCGATAGGTATGTTCCATTTTTTTCTACATGGGGGCATCCTGGGAGTGTAACAAATGAATACCTAGCGGCTGGCAGTTTCGCTCTCCCAAATCACTAGCTTCATGGGTTATCACAATGGGAGAAACCCTTTGTTTCGGGTGAACCGGAATATAGCACAAGGCTACCCAACCCCTGCTCCCAATGACATTCTCTAACGGTCATGATCTACCCCTGTCCCCTGTCGCTGGGGAAACAGCGGCCCATTAATCTACCTTTCAACGACTATTAAAGACTGCCAATCCCTCAGCTAGCAACCATGTTCGAGATGGCTGCCTCTACTTTAGCTTTTGACTCGCAACATGATACATCACAAATACAACCGCAAGAACTAAAGGGCCAGTTGCTGAGTTCTGCAATCACCAGGAATACAACTTGAACGGATTTTTGCCACTGACTTAGCTCTTGAGGAAAAAAGTGAAGTCACAAACTGTTTTTGTTTGTAGTTGTTTTTCTACAGTTTTAGTTTTTCTGTTATTTTTTGCTCTTAGTCATGGTCCTGTTGACCACATATCAGGGTCCAATCCACACCATGTTAGGGCCCATAGTGCCCGGGTCTTTTTGTCTTACACTGCCCTGTCTAACTCACACAGATCTCCTAAAAGTTTCAAATTGAATTTATACTGGTTTAGTAGATTCCAAGCAAAGGGAAGACTTGCCCCAATCGAGCTAACTAAGTTAACAGCAAATGTATATTTCATGCTGTATAGAGTGTTGATTATAGGTATTCTGATCTTTGGTGTTATCAACCCAGTCCACAACCTTACATGAGAGTGGTCTCTTGGAATATTAATGGCTTAAGATCCCCAGCTAAGCGCATGATGATTCTCCGCCACCTAAAAAGGTTCAAACCGGATATAGTGTTCCTACAGGAAACACATCTACCTTTGACAGACTTAGCTAGAATGCGAAAAATGTGGGTGGGAGAGGTAATAGGCGCCCCAGCAGTGGGTAGGAGAGCAGGGGTAGCAATACTCTTTAACAAATCATTCAATTATAAGGTGCTACACACGGATATTGACCAAGAGGGCCGTAGATTGATGGTCAAAATCAGCGTGCACGATAAAAATTATTTGTTGTATAACCTATATTTCCCAAATTCTCCCACGACAACCTTTTTTCAGGAGGTCACCTCATGGATGCTGCAAGATGATAACCCTTATAAGATTCTGGGAGGTGATTTCAACTCTGTCATGGTTCACAACGAAGACAGATCTGGCAAAGCAAAACCAAACTCCGGACCAGGGGCCTTCCCCTCTACCATACTCCACAACCTATCCGAAAATACCCACCTCGTGGACGTCTGGAGGGTCCGGAATCCCCTGGAACGTGAGTACACACACTACTCAGCTGTTCATGGTTCCTTCGCTAGGTTGGATTACCTCCTGGCAACGGCGGCTGTGGACGCACTGATTACGGATACAAACATACATCCCATAGCCATCTCGGATCATGCTCCAATAATGATCCAGATACAACCCTTCCTTCCAAGGGGCGAATCCTATATATGGCGCTTCCCATCACATTTATACTCAGATGCATCTTTTAAAGCTATGATGGAGGAAGCATGGCAAGATTTTGAATCCTTTAACATAGCCCACATAGATACACCAAACCTTTTCTGGGAAACAGCTAAAGCAGTCATGAGAGGGAAGATCATACCATATGCTGCTGCCAGGAAAAGGAAAGCCAAGGCCCAATTTCTTAAAGCGAGTACTACACTGTGCATAGCTCAAATAAATTACTCCATAAACGACTCTGCAGAACACAGAGAACAGTGGCTAAAGGCGAAGTTGGACTTTGAGTGGTGGAATACTCAGCAACAATTACATTATCATTCCAGGTCCAAATTAGCCTTCCACAAATTCGGTAACAAGTCGGGCAGAATGTTGGCAAATCTGGTCAGACTTCGCGCCCCTAGGACTCACATCTCGTCCTTGCGTTCAGAGGATGGGTCCAGTACTTCAGATTCGAAACAAATCAACCAGATTTTTGAACAGTTCTATAGGAATTTATACTCGGCAGCTCCTGTAGATATGGGTGTGGGCGACAGCTTTCTGGGTTCCGTAGCCATGCCTAAGGTATCTAGCGAAAAGTTAACTCAGTTAAACGAAGATATCTCGATGGAGGAGATTCTCAAGGCCATCGGAATATCTTTAAATGGTAAATCTTCTGGGCCTGATGGCTACTCGAACGAGTTTTATAAAATGATGACGCAACATGTCTCTCCTGCCCTGCACAGGGTCTTTAATGCCATGTGGCAGGAAGGAGAATACCTGAAAACAGGTTCAGAGGCTTATATCAAACTATTACCCAAGAAAGATAAAGACACCACACACCCAGGATCATACAGACCAATATCCCTAATTAACACAGATGCCAAATTGCTATCAAAAATAATAGCGGACAGATTGGCAAGAATTCTACCGCAACTAATATCCCCAGCCCAAGTAAGATTTATAAAAGGCCGCTCTGCAGTAACCAATATTCGCAAACTGCTATCAGTCCTAGAATATGCCAAAACCCATCCGACATCTTCTTTAGCCCTTATTTCCATAGACGCCGAAAAGGCATTCGATAGCATTCAATTCCCATGGTTGTACAGAGTGCTGGACGTGATGGGGTTCTCGGGCTGCTTCAAATCCTTTCTGGCAGCAATGTATGAATCCCCCCACGCTCAAATTTGCACACCAGGACATATCTCGAGTCGTTTTCCATTATTGAGGGGGACGAGACAAGGTTGCCCATTGTCACCCCTGTTATTCAATCTAGCACTGGAACCGCTGTCACTATACTTTCAGGGAGCGCCAGAAATAGGCGGGGTCACATTCAAGAAGTCCCAAATAAAAATCATGTTATTTGCAGATGACATTATACTATTCTCAAACAATCCCTCCAGCGATCTCCCATTTATCCAAAATACTTTTAACAGATTTCAACAGTTTTCAGGCCTGACCATCAACGCATCCAAATCTACTATCCTCCCCTTAACATCCAAAGCATCTAGCTCCTTATGTTCCACAAAAGTATATAACATAGCCAAAAATTCCATAGTTTACCTTGGTCTCCATATAGGTAAAACCCCTTCCTTCCTATACAGTCTAAATTACCCCTCTCTATTTGACAAGATCAGAAACAAGCTGGTAATGTGGGGGGGTCTTCCTCTCTCGCTCTTTGGCAGAATACACTTAGTAAAAATGATCTAATTTGCCAGATTGTTGTATCCTATGCAAACACTGCCAATACTCCTAAAACACAAAGATGTCACATCTTTGAACAAAGCCATATCAGCTTTTATCTGGCAGAGGAAAAAAGCGAGAATCTCTCAGCAAAAATTGTGTCTCCCCAGGAGCGAGGGAGGGATGGCCCTTCCCAACAATAGATTGTATAATTTGAGCTGCCTCCTTAGACACTCAACGGATTGGATAAATTCCTCTTCTTATTACTCCAACTACCAATTGGAGACAGAGATGGTCCATCCATGGAAACTCTCTTCCATCCTGCACTGCCCTTTTTCAAATATACCTCCTATCCACCGAAATAACATAGTTATCAGGGACACAATAGTGGCCTGGAGGGAGGCACACAAGATCGCGAAAATGAACCCCTATTTCACTGAACATCTCTGTATCAGAGGCAATCCTGCATTCCCTCAGGGGGAGGAATATAAAACCTTTGCCAGGTGGGAGATCAAGGGGATAACCAAGTTCACTCACCTTTTATCCAATAATAATAGAAAAGTATTATCATTCCCCGAATTTAGAGCCACCTATCATGTGTCTACACAAGACTTCCTTCACTTTTCCCAGGTCACTACATACATACATAAAATATACAGGGCTACTCCCCAGACTTCCACCAACTCCCTTCTTGACAGGATACTCTCGGCAGGGAAAAAATCCATTTCAGACATTTATCCACATCTGAGACAAGCGTGCATCCCTCCCCTGTCTGGTTCCAATATTGGCAAATGGCGGGAGGACATGCCCGTCGACGATATTGTTGAGAAAATGTTGATAGGTTATAGATCTACATGCAAAGCAATGGCAAATGAACAGTGGAGGGAAACACAATACAAAATCATTCATAGAGCCTACTATGCGTTTCAAATCAAACGTAAAAACGGCCCAGATAAAGGTTATCTTGATAGGTGCCCGAAATGCCAGCTGATAGCTGCTTCCCTATTCCACTGTCTGTGGGAATGCCCGATGATCCAAAAGTTCTGGTCCAATGTCATAGATTTTATAACACAGGTGGTGGGTAGGCAAGTACCCTTAGACGTTCTATTGCTCCTATTCAATTACTGGGAGAATGCAGTTGGCTTAAGCAAGCACAATAAACAATGGATAAGTATTACTCTTCTGGCAGCCAGGAGAAGCATTATGAGAGAATGGCTCGCCCCTCAGCCACCCACTGTGCAGGGTCTGAGAGCTGACCTCATCAACTTACTCCACCTTGAAAAACTAGATGCTGAGACACAACTGGATGATGATAAGAAAACAACTTCATTCTATGAGAGATGGGCACCGTTTATAGATGTAACGTTTACACCCATAGAGAAGGAACAATTTCTATCTCCTTTCCAATACACACCCAGCGTGCTCCTAAAAAAAAATCGGGGGAACGAGATAGGGGAGGTATACTTATTAACTTCCATATTATGGGTTCTGCGTTTAAAAAAAAAAAGGGGGAAAAAAATTCTCACTTTTTACACACAAGGGGGTGGGGAGTAGCCCACGCAGAGAGTGGTCCTATCCCACTATAACCAATTCCGAAGATGGGCAAGATCGACATTATTAGGGTACGTTACTTACGAATAAATGAATAGTAGGAGTGAAAGCCAGGACACGACAGTTATTTTTATTTATGTTTGTACCTCTAAAGTCAAAATACAGATTTTTCATTGCATGCATATGTAATAACACGGGGTGCTATGGAAAAGGTATAACATGTAGAGATGCAATGTGACAAGAAATAAGCATCCTGATAACGATTGTATCTGTATTGTCTCTGTTTTATATTATAAACCAATAAAAAAAGTTTGGAAAAAAAAAAAACCTATCTAAACCCAACCACAAAAATGTAATATACTGTACAGCTTACTAGATTCCTGTCTTCGGGTGAAAATGCTCACTCACTGTATTGTATCTATGAGCAGCAAATTCCCCATAGTACAGGAACGGCTACAAAACGACTTTCCCTTTTTATGTCCACACCATAGGGGGTTGTTCAGTAGTCCACAGATAAACCTAGGAAGCATGTTAACTGATCAAAGTCAGTACAGGCAGAAAGCAAAATAAGTTATCAGTTCGCATCATTTCTGGAGGACGTCAAAAGATATTTTGAACAGATATGACAAAACGATTTTGATGGTTTATTTAAAAGACCGAAAGGGACCATATGAATGAAGTTCATTGTTAGAGTTTAAATACATTTTAATAGACCCACAGATAATTACAGGTGTAACTAATGATGCAATGGAAAGCAGGAGTCAGAACATGGAAAATCCTTTATATTTTATTTCCATGGGTTACTGCACATTGTGTGTTGCTATTTTAATTAATATAAGCCACATTAAAGGAGATCTAAAGAACAAAAAAATGTAATAGATTGCATCATGTCAGTCTGTAGATGTAAGATATATATAATCCGCGCTTATGGATATAAATATAATATTAAAAAATTATATATTTAAAATAGTAATATTTTAAGTATAATAAAAGCTGCTGCGCTCTGGACACTGAGGTCAAATTGTATATCGGGGTCACCAATAGGGTGAACTATCAAATATGTAATTAAGTGTTAACAAAACAACATGTAATCAAAAAATTCAAAAAAACATGTAATTTTTTGATTACATGTTGTTTTGTTAACACTTAATTACATATTTGATCGTTCACCCTATTGGTGACCCCGAGCACACCTATCTATATATAGTATGTAGATGTGATGGCTGCATTATTTTTTAAGCACAGAACAGTTTCAGCAAGTACAGAAAATATCTGTTGATCGTGCCAAAAATGTTGCATCATTGTCACTTACTGTGAGCTAAACTGAAAGCACAAACAATGTAATCATCCTTCTGTAATACTACTAATCCCTCACTCCACCCATAAAAGAGATGAAAATGGTAGACATGTATGTATGTATAAAGTCCAGCCTGCGGGGCAACTATATATTTTTTATAGATACAGTGGGGGAATAAACATAGCCACCCTAGGACAGGAAGTATGTTATTTAGAGGATTACTGGATGAAGGAAAATAAACATATCTGAAAGAAGAAAACTAATACATGCACCCCATCTAAGCTGCAATATCATACATTTTGGGGTTTACATATGCTTTCATTGCTTAACCTTAAACCACTGATATTGGCAGCTATTAACATATGTTAGCAAAACTTCATAAAAAGTTAAATAATAAAGGTCTCCCAGCATACAAAGCTGTAAACATGGAGATACGTGCCCAGTTCTGTGATTCCTGCAGCAAGAACCTATGGATTCCTGCAGTAGGAATCCCAGGTGTTCCTGCTCAGATAGGGCCGCTGTACCAATCAAAGTTAATGACAGGATGATGGTAGCTGCATCTGTCAGTGACAGTCCACATGCAATCACACATTATATGTTTACATGCAGTTTGGGATAGATGATTGTTTCTGGAGGAAGGATAGATAGAACTTCCAGTTAAATGAATGCCAAAGGAATGAAGGCCCCTTAAATATTTAGGGAATATAGCACACCTGCCTCCCCTGGGTGGCCTAAGCCCCTAATGATTGGTCAAGTACAGTATAGGGCAGGGGTGGGAAAACTCCGGTCCTCCTTCTGTGGTGTAACTACAAATTCCATCATGCATCTGTCTCTGGGAATCATGCGTGTGGCTGTGAGAATCTTACAATGCCTCATTGCACAACAACTGGAGGACTGGAGTTTGCCCACCCCTGGTATAGGGGGGAGGAGAAATGTAAGCAGATTAAAGAGTAAGAGGAGTGGGACTGCTGGCTTTTGGAGCCCAATCAGAAATCCGGATTATTGTCCCTGCCTTATTTGTCTGCAATAAAATTCCAACTGTGCCTATTCCAGATGGATCAAGAGCTAAAAAACTGCTGGAGTGAGGTCAAGCTGACTGACTTCTCCAATTACTAACCAGCTGTCCCAGTGTTTGGGTGTGGGGTTTCCAAAAATACTCTGCTACACAGGCTTCAAGTCACTCTAGAAGCCCACAGGTGGCACTGGAGGAGGTCACACACACACACACAAAACACAAGTTGAAAGCTATGCCCCCTCGCATTCATCTACCAGACTGAGCAGCCAGACATGAATTGGCACAGCCCCATTGCATGCACCTGTGAATGCTCAGCATTCACTGCAGGGATGGATCAGCCCTGGAAGTAGCAAGGCCTTTTCACACATGTGACAACACAAGCACGCTGCTTTTCTAGCCAAACAGAAGCCATTCAGGAGTTTACATTTTTTAGAGACAGAATTCTTCATAAACACCCTTTATAAACATTATTTGCTCTGCCTGCTGCTAATCACTCAGCACATGACATTTGTTTGGGGTGTACTCCATATTACCCTAGAATTGTTTAAGTGTGACTCTGTTCCCTCTAAAGTATGTACATGTCCTGACTCCCTCATTTTAGTAAAAATGGGTTCCGATCTTTGGTACTCTTTGATTGCTTCATCACTATTAACAGCAGGAGACACAAGTGGGAACTGGAAGAAAAGGATTGCATAATCTATTAGAACAGAATGTGCTACCGCTGCTTAAGAGAAGTGACAGAAAAATTGTGTATCAAAAACATTTTTTCCTTCAAATTTTTTCACTATAGAGTAAATATAAACCACCCAGAAAGTATTAATTTAACTCATCATTACTTAGCTACATTCCATTAGCTGTTTAGCAATAAGCATCCTTTAGCATTCTATTATGCACCTAATTGCTGCTCATTAGATATAATAATAATAACATATTTAAAAAAAAATATATATATAAAGATAATAATATATCACATAATATACTGTAATACAATATATGTATATATGCACCTTGTATACATTATGTGTATACAACAGTGTGGCTAGACCCAGGAACCCAAGGCACATGCTCTGGGTCATCTGCTTGATACCCTGGATTGGCAACACCCAGCATAGAGGCAGACTGATTCTCAGTCTGGACAGATTTATTCCCTGCCCAATGTTTTCTGTATAGTCCTGATGCCAATGTCACTCAGTGAAGCCAGCTGAACTCCATCTCTCATCCATCCAGTAAGTAAACACTTACACCTATGATCTCATTACCTGTCTTTTAAGAGGATTCTTCCTTTCTCTGACCACCAGTGTTTCACCAGAACATTTTTACTCCCACTGACTTCAAATGTGAGTGGGCATACTTTGTTCCTTTCACCACCAATGTAAGTGATTCTTCTTCCCCCACTGACAACAAATGTAAGGGGGCATTCCTATTCCAAATGGCCAGCAATATACAGTGGCATTCTTTCTCCCTCTGACCACCAATGTAAGGGGGCATACACATTCCAAATGACCACCAATGTAAGGGGACATAGGTATTCCAAATGACCAGCAATGTAAAAAAATATTCTCCTTGCCATAAATTGATTGAGATATAGGTAATCTCGATATGACCATTGAAATCCACATGAATATCAATACAAAAGGCTGTTAAAATATTGTTCTTTATTAATTACATTCAAATTCTAATTAAATCACTATTATCATATTATCTTGGGTAATGGGATATATGCATTTACTGAATTGTGTGACTTTCAAAACAGAGCAGTCATTTATTAGATTGGCACTTTATACGGTAGTAACTATCTGTAAATTCTAAAAGAAGTCTGCTACATTTGCATTCTGAGTAGAGAAAGATATTTACAAAAGCAAAAACAAAGCATGAGCTAAGATTTGGGAAGTGTCCACATATTGCTCTTAATTTGATATAAGGACATAATATCATGTACTATACTCAAAGGGAATACATGTGAAGAGATATATATGCATATTATAGTTAAAATGGATCAATTTAGTTGGACTTTTAAAACATTAATAAGTAAAGGTACACAAGATAATATGCTTTGCGATTTTATTAGGATCATATTTTAGGCATACATAACAGAAAATGCTATTTTAACAGCATTTTGTATTGATATTTATATTACTTTCAGTGCTGTGCCACATAAAGCCCCAAAGTGCTTGTTTTCTGTCAATATTAGCTCTATGTCATAATTTTTTGCATCCTAGTATACTTTGTGAGCGTGCGTTACCGCAATGAACAGGTGTGGCAAGGTGTGTTATGAAAGGTACTGCAATGTACCTTCTCAGCACACCGGCAGTAATGTACAGCAATGCACTAATGTGCATCACATTAAATGCTGCATGCATGCTTATTTGTCCATTGTGGTGTGTTGGGTAGCCCATTCATTAATTAATGAATTGGCTGTCATCAAGCAATGCACATTAACACGCAATGCAAAGCGTGCTAAGACTCTTCTGTGTGATGCACCACAGCAGACCACACTAGTGTGAACAGGCCCTAAGGGTTTTCTCAACCAACTTTATTCTACAATTGCAAACTATCACCAACCCACTTACCTTAGTTGCAGAGCCATGTTCTGCTCCTTGCATTCTTGACAGCAAAATTCTCATAGCATTGACCTTGCCTGCCCCAGAATGGAGCTTAATCTCCAGGAGTGGAGTCTCTTACCATAAGAATTTTTAAAAAGCCTGGGCACATTCAAAACTAGACTCTTAACCCTTTCGCTACCAAGCTCTCTGGAACATTTTGCAACTCAGCTGGCCATGCCATTTTTGCAATTTTTCCCATTGATTTGATTTTCAACTGCTGCTTTGCTAGCATTTGTAAAAGACACCCCAAACCATATATTTTCTGAAAGCGCAGGTCCGGTAGAATAAACAGATGGTGCTACTAAATTTGTAGGCCCTGCTATAATTGTGCAAATGTTTCTCAAATTAATATGAAACCGATAAAAATACATAATTCAATTGATAAAGCATACTAAAATCAGTATCCGTGCACAAAAAAAATATTTTCTGACTAAATCTAAAAGATAAAACTGTATTGAGTTAATTAATAACAAATATTTGCAAATTTGAAATTGCGCCTTTTTGCGAAAAAGTCAAAAAATGAAGGTACGCAAAACTGTAAATAAGCGACTTATCTTAAAAAAAAGGTTTACGCTGTGTTGGTGTTAGTGTTGTGATAAAATGATACAGGCATATATTTAATTGCAACACATGGTATCACAACGCATGGCAATGTGTCACAAAGCTTTGCCATGCGCTGCCACAGTTAATTTTATGGGTTTTTTTAAAAGAAAAAAATAAATACAAAAAATCATGCACTGCGATGCGTTCTAACAATGCACTGCAGCGCATGTGCATGGCATACACCACAATATGTGTATGTTATGTGGGGGAGGGGGAGAGCTTTTTTTATACGTTTTTTTACACATTTTTTATTTATTTTTAAAAAAAACATATTTATTTTTTACTGTTGGGGGGGCTGCGGTGAAATATTAGGGGTCTAAACAGACCCCTGACATTTCCCCTTTGCTATAGAAAAAGAAATTGAGGACATAGAGTCCTCAATTTCTTTTTCTGCAGCCTCAGCACTCAATGAATGGAAAGCACTCAGTACAGAGGCTTCCCATTCATTCACAAACTGCTGATAGTAAAATATTTACTATCAAGCAGTTTATGAATGGGGTGAAGCCTCTATAGTGAGTGCTACTCCCCATTCAGAAATTCATGAATGAACAGGAAGTGATGTAAATCAGCCTGTCCATTCATAACTGGGGACACAGTACTATGTGTCCCCAGTTATTTACAAACACTTGAGTGATCAGACAATCACTCCGGTGTTTGCTCTGCACAGGATGATCGATAAATATCAATGATATTTATCGATCCCCGCTCGGCCATGCACAGAGCCGCTGTCATCCGAAAACTATGCTGTCCTCTTTTTCAGCCAGAGTCCCAAGTTGCTAAGAGCCAGTCAGGGAGAGATGTAAGGGCCATACACATCTCCCGCCCAGCTCCCAGCATTCTGGGACGCTCTGGCCAGTGTCCCACTGAGCTCCTGGCAACCAGCAACATCAGTAGTTGCCAGAAGCTGAGTGGGATACCGGCCAGTGCATCATAGGTTGCTCAGAGGCAGGGAGATGTGTATGGCCCTTACACATCTCACTGCCTGGCTCTTAGCAGCCTGGTAATGCAAACTTTAAAGCAGCATTTGTTGTTTTTACTGTTGCTTACAAAAACTTGATTTAAGTCCTAGGAGCTGACCAAGTAAACTAAATTATCCAAAGCTTACTTGAAAAATCTACATAAAAAAACTACTTCCTCTACATTTGGATTTGTGCGGTGCCATCGACATGTCATTCAGCACCCTTCATTATACTACCATGAGATTCCAGTCTGGCAGAGCAATGGGACAGCATAAATTGTATGCAGAAAGAGTCACTCATTGACTGAGAAATGAAGCCAATCACATAGATTACACCCCCTCCACCCCCTGTCAAATACAGGCTCACAAATACATTGGCTCTGAAATCCTATTGTGTAGGTTTTACATGCAAACTTCACTTTATTTATGCAAAACTGTGAATATTGGGTAAAACCACCATAGGGAATGACACATTATGAGCCCAAAATAATGAAAGGTCATAAACAAAGCGTAAATCATATTTATACTTCTCACCTTTTTGAATCATAAGCATTTATATGTCCTTTTTTGTTTTTAAATTAACTAAAATTTGAAGTATATTGTTGCAAGCACATTATTTAACCATTTATTATATGATTCATGAAGTCTGATTTTGTTAAATTTCATAGCTGCTTGTTCTTTTATATTACTGCTAAAGGTTACATGGCTCAGCAAATCTTTCTCTCTTGAGTTTTTTTTTCAAACAATGAGCCTTCTCCAAAATGTCAAGATATCTCAGATATCTTGCCTAAAAAATAGTAAAGAATCTGTTCGGCATAAGTGCAGTATGACATAGCTCCCCCAGGTAACATAACGCATCATTATGAAGCTGGATATCACAATTTGCAATTGACTGGGGAAGTAGTGTAGGCACAGCTAATAGCAGGCAGCTGAATAGAAACAAAAAGATACATTTACATTTTTAGAACTCACATATCAATTATACCTTTCCACTGAGAGATTTTTAGGCCTTGTTCACACCAAATGCAGAACAGATCCCCTCAGGTTTCTGCACACGCAGTGCAGTGGGTTTTGCTGCGTTTTTTGCTGCGTTTTTGATGCGTTCCGGGCCGTTTTTGGTAAAAAAATGAACTTTTTTTAGTTTAACATGGGCTTTCAGTGCGTTCCAGGCATTTACATGCGTTTTTGATGAGTTTGCATGCGTTCCAGAGCAGGTAAAATAGGGCTTGCTCCAGTTTTTCACCTGCTCTGGAACTGCACGCTGCGATGTGAACTGGAGCAAAAAATACCATTGGAATACATTGGACGCAGTTTTGATCCGGTCTGCAACTGCTCCGCGTTTGGTGTGATCAAGGCCTAAGGCAAACCTGCACATGTGCATGTGTGTGTTGAATGGTGGTGGTTAGTTCTGAAGTAGAATTAAAAGTAAATGGGCACAAGTAGGGGCTAGAATTTTAGCACACCCAAAACTCGGTGCCATATGTAATGCAATTACGGACCAACCTTCCTGGTCCATGATGCAGTCCCCTCTCCCTTTTTTATTTTCTAGTCGGCTTGTCAACTATAAATGCATGCAGGAGGGGGCAAAGCCAGTACCACTTACGAGACAGCTTGGTCAGTACCTGCATCTTTGGCAAAACTGGAAGAATATTCTGCCCTATTAAGTAAGATGTCTAATGAAGAATAGTTTCACACACTCACTAAACAGTAAATTGATTCCAGATTATGCTGCCTGATTGCCCCAATGCTGGCCTTAAGGCAACCACCCAACCTCAGACACAAATGAATCAACAGGAAACTATATTATGATTACAGGGACACCAACAAGGGAACTAAACCTTGCAACAACAAACACTGCAAACTGTGAGGCCACATGAATACATCAAAAGATGCCACACACAAACACACACACACACAAAAGAAACCTTCAATATTAAATGATCATACAGGTGCACCTCCAGTAATATAGTGGACCTGACTCAATGTAACAAGTGTTTTCAAAGTAACAAGTTTACATCAGTAAAACAGGACAGAAATGACAGAACACAAAGAAGATGAATACTGCACACCTGTGGGACTCCATGTTTCACAACCAAACCACTCTATGAAAGACAAGGATGTTTTGGTTCTTAGGGAGGTTTTTAAACTTAATCAGGAAAATAAAACTTTTGAACTACATATGACAATTCTGTTTAACACAAGCAATAAGGGACTGAATGTAGACCTCAGTATTCCCCTACCCCTTCTCATTCAATGTCCCTGTTCCTTAAACCTCATCTAGCCAAATTTCTTACTTTAATTACAGAGTCTGCATGTTTTTTCAGAGATTGTTGCCGATTTCATTTTATCATTTTTCTAAAAACTGTACATCAGTATTGCTTGGACCTTAGAAGACGGAGGCAGGTTAGTGCAAATAAAAAAAGTAGCACAGATAGTGCATAAAAGTGTTGTTGCAATAGTGCATTCATAATGCTACAATCACCTTAACCAGTGCTAGGTTGAATCTGCTTGGTTGCTAAAATATACAGACTGTCTGAATCAATCCTTCCCTCAGGCCTCTACATATACGAACAGCATTGTTTATGGATCCATTCTTGGAAGTTTGGTCAGTGGCTTCTGGGAATAATGTACAATCAAGGGCATTTTCTCATCACTTAGTAAGAAGACACATTAGCATTGTAAAACTCACTTATACCACTGTGCCCTTTATTTACTGTAGAAACAGCTTACTCTGAGAATTATTTAGGAGTTTGGTAGAAGACCCATTACATTGTTGCAAAACATACAAATTCATCTGAAGTCCTTGAATTTACTTTCATTTTATAAAAAAGAAAATAAAAAAAATAGAACATTCACACAAACCTTTACCTATAAATCATTCTGGCAATTCTCAGTCAGTAAAATAGATGTTGAGATAATGTGAGAAAATATTCTATCAATATTCTATATTCATTTGTCAGCATTTCATATAAATACATTTAGCTAGCCTTGTGGTTTAAAGAAGCAGTAAACACAAATTACAGTTTCTTTATATGAGAAATGTATTTGAACCCTTCACATGATAATAGTTACATTTTATTATAATTTGTATTATTAAATATTTGTATAAATTAGGGTTGCACAGATACCAAGTACAGTACTCGGTACAAGTACGAGTACATGTACCAATACTTTTGAGCTCCAAGACTAGACTAGATAAAAATTCAGAAGTTAGGAGTCAGCTGTCATTTGTAAGGAGCACACGGAGCTCCTGGGATTTGTACATCTCTGTTTTAATGTATGATTTTGTTTTTATAAATATAAATAAAGGGATGCACAGATACCAGTTTTGCAAGTACGAGTACTGGTACTTGCCGAGTACTTACAAGTACGAGTACTGATACATTTTTGTTTATTGTCAAGTGACAGTTTTTCTAAAACAATAAAGACTAATGATTTCAGGACAGTGGTGGAGCACCAGAGCCAGGTCCCAGCTGCAACCGCTGCAACCCTGGTAGTTCTCATGAAAATGCCAAGTATCGGCACTGGTACTCGAAAAGTATCTGTGCATCCCTAGTATAAATCAATATTTTATATGATATATGTATTACTTTATCATTTTATATTCATGTTGATACCAGCATGGATCAAATACTGTATTGTTATCAGCCCATTCTCCCAAACCTTAATTTCTGCAATTCCCTTCTCAAATAGAAAATAAGGACTGAAGCATGACAAACCAGACATTCTAGATTCTATGCTAAATGTAATAAAACATCCAAAACTACTCTATACAGTAATACCTTGGTT
Source organism: Nanorana parkeri (assembly GCF_000935625.1). Taxonomy (NCBI): domain Eukaryota; kingdom Metazoa; phylum Chordata; class Amphibia; order Anura; family Dicroglossidae; genus Nanorana; species Nanorana parkeri. The sequence continues at coordinate 180,474 of NW_017307909.1, forward strand.
TACGAGCATTATTCATTCTGGAAGCATGCTTGTAATCCAAAGTGCTTGTATATCAAAGCGAATTTCCCCATAGGAAATAATGGAAATTCAGATGATTCGTTCCACAACCCAAAAATATTCATATAAAAATGATTACAATACTGTACTGTAATATAATACTGTATAAAATATAAAGAAAAATAAACCAATTACCGGTACCTTCGTGGCTGGTGTGAGGTGGACAAGAGAGAGGAGGATTATTGTGTAGGACGACTTTCACTATCACTAACGGAATCACTGATCTCTCTTGCCTCAATGGAATCTTTTTCATTTTGTGAAACCTTAACAAGGAATCTATCCAATGTGACATTGCATTGTCGTTAAACAGACTCATCGCTCGCACTGCTACAGCCTTTTACGGTGGTGCTTTTCTACAAAATTTTGCTCTTATTGCAAGACATTGCTTGTATATCAAGGCAAAATTTTTCAGAAATGTTTGCTTGTCTTGCAAGGCACTCTCAAACCAAGGTACTTGTAAACCAAGGTGTTACTGTATATGATTTTGGCTTCTGAAAACTGGCTTTTTTTTGCCATGTGACATGCCCCCAGAATACATTTGATTGTTAGTATTCCATGTTCTCCCAGTTTAAGAACAATAGTGGTCCTGTATTTGTTTAAATTATAATGCAATACAATCTCTAAGCATTAGTAAATACATCTCTCTCTATTTTAAATGTTGATTAAATCACTTACAATTCTGTTCCTTGATGTTTAAAAGTTTTAGTTTTCTGCAGAATCAGCTGGCCCTGATATCCTGTTTCAGGGTGGCTCATTTCCCTTGCAAGGTTGCTGTGAATCCTCCCTTACATGTGTCCTAGTAAGCTTTGTCAGGGTTATTCACTAAAGGGTGAAGAGTTTGGAGAAGGCAGGAGAAGTGAACAATCTAGGACCATATAGCTGAGCTGAATTGGATAATATTTCCAAATCTGCTATTCTGTCCTAGATTGTCCACTTCTGCTGCCTTCTAAAAAAACTCTTCAGCCTTTTGTGAATAATCCTGTGTGTCTTTCCACAAACACAGAGGCATGGCAAGGCAAGTCACTCTCCTACTCTCTGCTCCTCCCTCCTCCAAGCTAGTACAGGGACAGCTGCTGGTGACTGCTCTGTCTCTTATTATCTTGTACTCAACAGGAAGTTCATGGATATGGAGCTGAGAGAGTTGGAGGCAGCTGTTTGGAAACACAATGACTATAAATGCTTGGCCTTTAAAAAGTTAAAATTTTTAATACTACTATAATTATGACTTCACAAGGGAAAATAAGTTAGCAAAACATGCAAGATAAGGATGACGGTTCAGACTGGGTCTCAGAAGTGATCTCTAATTTAGGGCTATCATTAGTTACAGAATTAACAGATTTATCTATAAGGTGTTCATAACCGGTGATTACGGATCATCTCCTAGGTCTGAAAAATAGAAGCAAAAGTAGACAATGACAACCTCCATACTTCCTCACTAAAGTTCTTCTTTAACCAGTCACACATTAAAGTAGTCCTGCAGGCAAAATAGAAATCTTCCTTACATACATATTAAGATTCCCTGTTATATTGAAGTTTGATCTCTTGATCCTGTCAGACCACAGCAGCAGCAGCACTTACTTCCTACATCAGGTTGCCAATGCCCTATTGCCGTTGCTGAATTTGCACCATTGCTGACCCTTCATCCTTACTGCCCATTCAGCTATGGATGGGGTTTGGGTTTGCAGAGACACAGAATAAACTATACCGGAAACTCTGGCTGTTCACCTTATGGCAAATGGGTGACCTAAATAGGCTATTTGTTTGTGTGCCAATGTGAACCTCTGGCTGCTGCTAAAGTCACTCCTTCCCACTCAGGGCTTCTGGATGCTAAGACCAGTGACCTAAAATCCTATGTTGCAGCCCCGACCCTATTCAATTCTCTGCCAGTGGGTTCCCCAGCTGGCAGCTCAATGTACAAAGGGGTGGGGATGCCAGGTATTAACATTAAATATGGTAATCAAATTCAGATTTAAATTGTTTCAGGGGATCACATTTTAGTATAGACCCACTTGGAGTGGCTTGCTATTTAAAGTATGCATTAGTTTACTTTTTTTTCCGCCCATTTGCTATAAAACTACAAAAGTTTCATAGTCATTTTTATTTTTTGAGTTCTTTATCTTTATACATTTTAAACTGTTGTTTTTCGTATGCTTTTTTTTCTGTCTATACAGTATATAATCAGTTTTTTTACAAATATACAATTAATACACAATAAATAATTCCCAGATCATTTTGTGTTTTCTTCATAAAGAAAAAAAGCATAAAAAGGACACTGATTGGTTTGTGGCTCAGTTTGTCTCATTGAAACATTCCACTGGCCCATCTCATAATGCTTGATTCACTAATGTGGTGACTGATTGAGCTCTATGAACTAAAAGCTGAAATAGCTGAATACAGTGAAAAGGAGATGAGAGCTCCACCTGTTGCTTGCATATGGGACTACATAATATTAAGGAACAATATTTCATATTTACCTTGCTAAAGAAAAAAAAACTATCAGGGATATTCACAAAAGGGTGAAGAGTTTGGAGAAAGCAGGAGAAGTGAACAATCTAGTCCAAAATAGCTGATTGGGGAAATTCAGGAATTCAACTCATTTTCCAGTTCAGTTCTGTTGTCCTCGATTGGCCACTTCTCCTGCCTTCTCCAAACGCGTCACCCTTTTGTGAATAACCCTGTATATGTTTTTAGCGCTGGCTAAAATAAATATTGAATATACTGTATGTATGAGAAGAGACCAACATACATTCCCTTAAAGTGGTTAATTTCAAATTACAAAGAGGTAAAAAACAACTTCATAAAATATCCAACCGTGACTGATGAAACTTTTACATTCATCTGCAGCTTCAACAGTCTCAATTCCAGTTCACTGATACATAAGCTTATTTTTCACTCCCTTGCTTAGATAAATCATTCAAAATTAATGGCTACTTAAATTGTAATACATTATTTTCTGTTTACAAACTCATGTGCCCTTACAGCAAATTATGTGCTGCACAAATTGTACAGCCTTTCAAGAAATGTTTCTGTCGGAACAAGACTAACATTGAATGTGCCTATGAAGGAGGTGATGAATTGAACTGTGATAAGACAAGCCCCACAGCTCTTTATTTTTATTGATCATGAGCTTGCTGTTTATCAGCTCAAATGCATGGTGATTAAGCATGTGCTATCATACATGGAGCAGACAGGGTCATCAGACATAGCAACTGATTTAACATGCTCCTTCATAACTACCTCTGTCCATCTATACTCTTACTTGAGAGACTCTGTCAGTCTCTGAAAAAAATCATATCTGAAATCTCCTGCACGGTAATTGTAATTATATTCACTACTCTGGCAGCCTGTGTCTACTACCATCCTTCCATTGCAGTGTTAGCCTCTTCTGTAAGCCTCTTTTCTAGGGATGCACCGATACCAAGTACAGTACTCGGTACAAGTACAGATACTTTTCGAGCTCCAAGACTAGACTAGAGAAAAATTCAAAAGTTAGGAGGCAGCTGTCATTTGTAAGGAGCACACAGAGCTCCTGGGATTTGTACATCTCTGTTTTAATGCATGATTTTGTTTTTAACAATATAAATAAAGGGATGCACAGATACCATTTTTGCAAGTACAAGTACTGATACATTTTTGTTTATTGTCAGGTGACAGTTTTTCTAAAACAGTATCGACTAATGATTTCAGGACAGTGGTGGAGCACCAGAGCCAGGTCCCAGATGCAACCCTGGTAGTTCTCATGAAAATGTCAAGTATCGGCATTGGTACTCGAAAAGTATCGGTGCATCCCTACTCTTTTCCATTTGACGTCCCAGAATTGTCAACTGCCGAAGAGTCTTATGGAAGCTGCAGCACTGGAACAGGGCAAAAGAAGGAAACATGAGTTGCCAGAGAGGAGTATAATGGTTCTTCTATTGCAGGGAACTTCAGATACAATCTGTTTTCTGACAGGATCTCTTGAACTTGGCAAAGGCAGCCTTCAATACCATACTATAATGAAATGTGTTTCTTGCAGCAACTCACAAAATACACTCCAGTTTTATTATGCCATCTAAAAAATGGGCCATCATGGATTGATACATGAAACATTGCTAGGAAAACCCATTCTTAAAATGTAGCTTTTAGGGCCTGTTCACACTCAATGGGGGGAAATTTATCACAACTGGAGCAGACAAAATCTGGAGCAGTTGTCCATGGCAACCAATCACCTTCTCTCCTAAGTTTGTTCCGTTAAGATTTGAAAATGAAAGAGAAGCTGATTGGTTGCCATGCACAGCTGTTCCAGATGTTGTCTGCTCCAGTTTTGATAAATTCCCCTCAATGTGTTTGGTTGTGTTAATTAGCGCTTATCAAAGACATAGACACTAAAAAAAAAAAAAAATGAATGAATTTCAGTAGGTGTAGTTCACACCATTGCATCCTGTTAACATGCATTTTTTTAAAGTAGAGCAGACTGCATTTTTTTAGCACAACAACATGTGCAAACAAGAATCAATGCATCACATGTGTATGCATCCCTTTTGTGTCTTTTTTGCTGCCCTGTAAAAAAACACAATCCAAAGGCACTTAAAGGTGTTCACTTTATGCATTTACTGTGCAGTTTTTGGTATAAACAACAAACAAGAAAGATATTCAAAAAATTGCAAGTTGCTGTTTGGATTATTTTGGACACATTGGCCTCTGTTCTCCTGTGTTGGCGCACTCAGGACTTGCAGGATTTGCAATATATTTTGTGTTATATATTTTTATATCTTCTTTGTTGTTTATAATGATTTCTTTGTGTTATGTCCTTAAAAGTCCACACAACCCAAAACTTATATTTAATAAGCTACAAATGTCTGTGCTTCATGCAGCTGTCACTGTCATAACTACTACATGAAACACAGGGCAGAAAGTCCCTTTTTGTCCTAGGAGCAGGACCATTTTTGTTTTTGCCAGCAGTGACATGCTCAAGAGACGTACATACTACAACAAATTTACCAATATTTGCTATATGTGTGTTAGAGCTATAGACACCCTACAACCATTACGTGTTTTTGTTTGTTTTTTCACAGAATGGGCTGTTGTTTTTGTAAAATTGCACTGAAGGTGTTATAAGAGGTCAGTTTATATGTAAATATTACCTAGCCATGTTTTTGTTTAATAATTAGTTCCGAGCAAATGAGTGAGAACTTGCAAACTGGACATCTTTAGATATGGAACTGTGAGATAAACGATTACAATACACTGGGGGGAATTTATCATAGCAATTGTGACAGTTTTAGCCTCTCAGATATTTTTTTTTATATGTGCAAATCTGTCTTTTAACATGTGCCCCTGTTTTGACCAGAGCTTGCACTACTTTTTCAATTGCACCGGCTTTGCACCTGTTTTTATCTGGACTTGTTCTGGGGCTGTCTGAAACTGGAGCATCACCTAAGAAAACAATCACAACTTAAGAAGTCCCCATGACCACTTCTTCAAGAAGCAACAGTTAAGCTTTTTGCCTGAAGTTACAAGTCTTCTTTCCTGGAGTCTATTAAACCTCATTTCTCAACAACATTACACTAGCATTATACATTTGGTGCAAAGTAGGGATGCACCGATATATCGGCCGCCAAAACATATCGGCCAAAAATGGCAGTTTTGGCTAAATGCCGAAAGTGCCCTTTTCCTGCCGATACATCGGCACATCCCTGCTTTTTTTTTCTCCCCGCTGGGTGCTGCTCTGTGTCCCAGCGGGGAGGAGATAAAGTGACAGCCGACAGAGCGCTGCGTGAGGAGAGCGCTGTGAGCGGCCGCCTATCACAGTGCGGCAGAGCGGTGTGGGGGCAGAGACATTTCGGTTTCGGTCTTTAAATTTCTATTTCGGTGCAACTCTAGTGCAAAGTGTATCAAATATATTCTGTGCAAGTTTAAACACTCGCAATTGCTATGATAAATTCCCCCCACTGTGAACAATGGCCAATTATTTCTACAATATCCAGGTAGAGGGTGGCACTGCAGAGAACTGCTTTTCCTGCTTTAGGCTCTTAAGTGTGTCTTTTTTTTTTTTTTTCAAATATGCTTAAAAACAAGAAGGAAGACACAAGAAAATAATTACCCACTTACCTTTTTATTGTTAGATATTGCAATTGTCTGGTGCTCTCAATTGACATATAGTATAATATATTTTATAATATGTTATTACCATCATTATTATTAAAAAAAAAAGGAACTGCCACAGATATTGACAGACACTTAACCAGTCACATAAAATCATCCATACAATTGGAGGAATTAAAAACAATCTTTGTCAACCTGAAAATATGCAAAATCTTTAAGATATATGTGTTTCATGTATATTATCTTTATAAGCTAAATATTTAATGATACTGCTATGTTTCCAATGTTAAATTTGCCTTTTAGGGAAATTCTGATCTAAAAGTGTAACTGTAGCCGCCACTGGATATGCGTTTCAGATTTAAATATATGTCTTTTCCAATGTACTTCAAAGAAAAGGAGAGTGTCAACTTTTGTAGACCTTTCTCTCATCCAAAAGTGCCTTTATATTTAACGATATGAAAAAGTACTATTTCAAAATCAGTCTTGTGTTAAGTACTATGCTGAAGAAACATTATGATGGTTTATGAAAATAAAATACCTTCTTTTTCTCCCCTATGATTCTTTTTATACATAGCATATGTAAAACGTGTGAGTTTTCAAATAAATGGATCAAATACAAATATTTCTACTATCAGTATAGTTCCTTATGAGACAGGTGATGTACTACTATCATTCAATTTACATTATTGTTCTTAAGACTCATTTAATATTATTGGGTTCCATCTGGTGTACAGATGATTGCTTGGTTTATTTACATGTCCCACTCAGCATGCTGGATGCTGAGGTAGAGGGCCGCTTTTTAGGTGAGCTCCTCTGACCTTGCAGCTCAGAGGCACAGCAACAGCTGCTTAACACCTCTGTTAAGAGTGGCCTTGAAAACACACAAATAGTTTCAGGTGGCAGAGGCACGACATTTTCAAAATGGCAATGTATTGCCCCAAGTAACATTCTCTCCCACTAGCATCTCACAGTGCAAATCAGATTCCTAAAATTCAGAGAAATCAGGGAGACCCTCACTAAAGCTGAACCCCCTAATATATCCAGCAAATGATCTCATCTACATTGCCTTCAACCTCACATCTGGGGTGATAGTAGATAGAGCACATTGTTTGCAAACCCTCCTCACTTACCTAAGAGGCTCCCATAGATATTATCTCACACACATACATTTCTTTCCTACAAAGGAGCAACTAACAAGAAAATAGCAAGAATTGCCTCTTTTACCAGATCCATGCCCAAACAGGATTTTTTCTATATGCTGACCTCTCACAGGTAATGATAAAGGCCAGAAAACAACCCTTACCACTTACTAAAGCACCATGAAACTGCAAAATATCTTAAAGGCCGGGATATCCTGTTAAACTGTTGATATTAAAAAATTAGATACCTATACTAACATCTAATATCGATACTGGATTTCACCTACTGAATCAATATAGTATTTACCCCGAGAAGAGAGCAACAACAATAATTTGTTCTCAATGTAATCTGGAGCATTTTTCACCACCACTTGCTTGGTCTTTTTAAACCAAGCAGCTTTTTCATTTTTACAGTATAATGGTGGACAAGTGGTAGATAAATGGGTATTGTGATATTCAGTGGTTCTACATCAGTATTTTCCAGGTTACTTTGCACTACTACACATATTTGTCTTTTAAATAATGGAGGTCAATCTAGTGAGCCAGGAGGTGACTCTGTGTTGATGGCAGTATGCATGTGTTATACCTTGGAAGATTACCCCACAGCTCAGTGACACTTGAAATGATGGAATTCATTATAATAAATTCCCAACTCTAGCCAAATGATTATTATTTTTCTAACTTTCTAATTGAATGGGAAGCAATTAGAACCTATAAGAGTCACTGAGACAAGAATGCACAGACAGCAGTAAAAAACAGAGGTTCTATCCCCTCCCCTTACTTACTGAAGGGATCTTCTACCACTTTCTGTTCCTCTAACCCCTGTTACCACGGACGACAATAGTACAGAACGCCAAGAAAGGTTTTAAGCCTTGTCCAATGTGGGAATGAGCTTTAAAAAGACTCTGATACCGGGGGACATTTTGAATTGAGAGTATTTAAACAAATTATTTTTTCATTTTTGTTTTTGCAAAAGGATTGAGAAGGGTTTAGGGTTCAGGCCGACGCGTGACAATGAAACACGTCACACGTCGGCTCAATAGATCGGGAAGTGAGCGAACACATAACTCTGCACGCTCACTTCTCGATCATGTCCCTGCAGACAGCCGTGAGCATGCTCCCTTCAGGGATTTCCCCCCTCCCCTCTCTGATCCTCCAGAGCTGACTGGAGGAACAGACGGGGAGGGGGCGGGTACAGCTGGCCCTGCCTCTAGATAGGCAGAGCCAGCTGTCACTCACGCAGCTGGGTGGATCTCGACAGAAATGTCGGGATCCGTCCCTGCTGCGGTGGTCTCGGTATACCACAAGCTGTAGCTCACGATATACTGGACCCAGATAAACCCAAACAGAGCTTCTAAAAAAAAGGACGAACAAGCTAATTCCCAAATCAGTCAAATAAGCAAACTGGTTAATATTTTTCTTTCTTTGCATGAATATATTCACAAAGGTTTGTCTAGTCTTCACAGGATCATAGGAGTTATTTATCACAAATATCAGGATCCTGAATTGCATAATTTTCTGCATCAAAAATATCATGAATTGCACAGTTCTCTGAATCTAAATTATCCCGAATGCCATGATTCTCTGCATGAAAATATGCAAAGCAACACATAATTGGATGAGCCTGAATAAATGGGTGTAGACATATTGAAACATATTGCATATTTGCCTTATTGGAAAATCAATGTGTTTATCTCTAGTTCTAAGCCATACATCTGAAAAAAAATGATTTATTTTTAACAAATATAATTTTTTTATTGATGTTGGAAACTTTACCCAAAACTACAGTTTTGTAGGAAAAACAACCCACTCCCCAGTTATCTACATTTGAAGAATATTAACAACCTCTAGAAAACTAAACTTTAGTTTTTTGATCAGACTTCTGTGGAATAGAGTTGGACAATTGCATGAATCTCATCAACTATTTATAGCTTCATATAGGTATCTTATGGGATTTCTGAGACGTTATGTGTACAAACACTGTTGCGTTATGATTGACACAGATATTTAAATATTTCTGCAGGCACAGAAAGACATGGTTGGATGCACACTGGGCAATTTGGGATTACTGTGGCAGGAATCCTAGATGTCCCGTTTAGATGGGGCCACTATACCCATTCAAGTTAATTAATGGCCGAGTTAAGTGAATTCCACCTTAGGGTGTGCAAATACCGAAAGGGGAGGGGCTTTTAAGAAATACTGCAAACTCTCTTGGTATATAAAAGTTAGAAATTAATTTATTAACAAATAAATACATTAATTAATGCATTTCTAATTTCTATATACCAAGAGCGTTTGAAGCATTTCTTAAAAGCCCCTCCCCTTTTGGTATTTTCCCACCCTAAGGTGGAATTCACTTGACTCAGCCATTAATTGTAAATTGGGGTGTGAAATCTTGCTCTCTTTAATGTTTCATGCTCAAGTACACACCCACTAAAAATAAAAATAAAAAATTTACCATTCAAGATAATGATTGATTGACAGCGGGCACATCTGCAAGTGTCAGTTTGCATATAATCATATGTGATACGATTATATGCAGTGAGGAACAGATCACTGTCCCTGGACGCATCTATCCTGCATCCAGGAACAGTGATCTATTTCAAACTGCATAATCGTATCACATATGATTAAATGCGGACTGCCAGAAGATTACACAACACAATACCTGAAAACATAGTCAGAGATACAACTGACCAATAACATCCAAATTATAATTAGGGATGAGTGATTTCTGCAAAATTGAGTTTGCTTTAAAACTACTGATTTCACCTTGAGGGTAATTGCATACAAAAGAGCTTCTAAGCAACTCCAATCCATTTTGCCACAACATTGTTAGAGCACAAGATTCCCAATTCTGAAAAAAATTGTACAAAGGTGAATCGGTAGTTATGCAGTAAATCGCTCCCACCACTATTAAATTGAATTTTCTTTCATTTTAAATGAATTCTCTTAACTTTAAAACGTTTCACTTTTTTTTGTTTAAATATGGACAATTGTATACACGCAAGACCAAAAAGGAGATTAATAATTTGCATGTTATTCAGTGTTAAACAGATGACAACACAGATTTGCTATAAATCCCCCTTCCCCTGCTCAAAAGTAGCACTGTGTCATGAAAGAAATATATGCAACTGATGGATGTATTATATGCCACTGTATCTGCTTGTTCATTATGAATGTACGAAGCAATGTCTTATATGCATTGAAACCAATAAAAACACTTAAAGTTTAAACACTTATATATATACACGCACAACAGTTATATGCATATTTGTGACCTGACACTACAATTCTGGGCACCTGGGCATTGCATTAAAGCAGCTCAATTATTTTGAATGGGCAACCAGCGCACTAAATGCAAATACATTAAAATGTACATGTGCCTTTTTCTCCAACGCAGCACACCACAACGCATAATATTATCTTGTTTTGTAGTGCACAGCAATGCAGTGGCCTTGTAAAAGTGTGTTGAGGTGCCATTAAAAAATGCACATCATTCTTTAATTAAGTTTCCTAATAATAATAAACCTTTTCCATAATCTTACTGCTATTTAGCATTGTTGTGTGACAGATTTGATACACTTTCATAAAAAATCAGTCTCAAACACAATGGTACATTTCTTAACGTGTATCTAAACCCAAATATAAAAATTGTATATATCACAGCTTACAAATCCTTAGAAAAGTTTGTTTCAAAATTGCACAAATGCGCCACTCATCACCCTGACTTTGTTCATCTGATTTGGTCTTGCCCTAAGATCAGTGATTTCTGTCACCAAGTTGTAGACTACATGAACTCCTTATCTGGAGAGGAGAGGGAACCCCTGCCCCACTTATGCCTGTTACATGATATCCCTCACGGGCCCTCATTGCCACCCCCCCCGTTTCTCGATGGGAACATCTCTGCCTTTTGGCCTCCAAGAAAACCATTCTCACTAATTGGCAGCTCCCTAAAGTACCTACTACAGACGACTTAAATACCACCCTTGATAAGCTTATGCTCTTAGACAAATCTGACTCCCATCTAGATGAGAAGCGAATAGGTCGGTTGTTTAATACCTGGTCGGCGTTCCTCGCCTCAACTTTATCCCTAGATCAACTTAAAGACATTATGTCAACCTTTCAACGTTCTAAGTGGTATGATAGGGCCAAGTTGGAGGGCTCCCTGGGGGCTTTGGATGTATTATGATCCCAACGCATAAGTTCTTTTCCTTCTATTACAATATGTCCCATACCACTAGGATTCGTATTGCATGCGGTCTACCCCTACCCATCGCTACATGTTCCTCATCCCTTGACATGCAGTTTGTCCTGGTTTCTTCCGTATGTTACTACAATCTTACCTGGTGTACCCCAAAATTCATTCATAACCATCTGATAATATTGGTGAAGCAATGAATGTTTGTTTCTTTCCTTTCTACCCTTCTGGATTATCAACAACCGATTATGAGTTGTTGAGATGTTTTCTATACTGATAACGGATGTTCTCACAGCTGTTTTCTACTAATAGTTGAGTTGTATCAGTATATAGCCGTTATCCATTCATGTCATAGAATGTATTCAGCATATGTCACTCTGTTATGATGGTTTTACATGTATAATTGACTGAAAATGTTTGAAAAATGTCAATAAATATTACATGCAAAAAAAAAAAAAGTTGGTTGCATTGTTTTTTTTGGCTTATTATCGTTTATTTTCACCTGGTGATCCAGGCAGTAAAACTCTTCCTGTCTTGGGATGGCTCCACTCTATGGCCAAGCTTCAGTATCTTGCTAGTTGGCCCCGCTGGCTGTCAAAATACCTGAACAATCTGATTGGATGCAGGCATTGTTCAGGGGTTTTGGGAGCCATGGGGCTGACTAGCAAGATACTGAAGTTTGGCCCAGTGGGAGATTCCTCCATCCCCACAGTTTAGTGTAGATGGAGGAATCTGTTGCACTTTTTCCATCTGACCATAGAAAACCTGCAGAAAATATCTAGGTGTATGGCCAGGTTTAATCACCAGGTGAAAAGAAGGAAAAAAAAAACTAATGCAGACAACAGTTGTTAAGCTGCAATATATTACATTTTTTCTTTTGGGTTTAGATACGCATTAAGGTTGATGAAACATTGTCCCGTACTTTAGGCACAGGAGTCACAACAACAATGGTACAAACAAAATATTACTACCCAGAACCATGTAACCGAAGTGGTCTGAGACCTTACCCCTGTCAAATTATATTGTTCCAAAAAAAAAAACTACAATCCTAGTAGTGTAGGGATTTGGCGCCAGAGACAACAATACACAAGAAAGTGATGCAAAGCCTTGGCTCAAAAAGAGACAGTCTGATTTGAAATAAATATGCATTCAATGCTGTTGTTAACTTGTTTTCTAAAATTTCCCTCCCAGTATATTGTATTCTGTAATGCGAAGGGTCAGATGACTGTCTCTACTAAAGGTGTTCATGCTTCTGTTCTAATATGACTAAATTGTTATGATTAGATTGGCAGATGGAGCCGCTTGGTCAGATCAACCATTAGATTTAATACAGGTGCAACTAGAGGAAAATCTTGCAGAGGGCATATAAATGAGCAGTTAAGCAGAAAGGAAAAATCATATCATCTCTATGCCTAAAAGGCTCTTCATCAAAATAGTAATTATGGTAATGTTTTGTTTTGCAATTAAAATAAAAAAAAAAACTAGCTGCTAGATTACACCTCTAAGATGCCAATTAAAAAAAAGAAATATACATATAAAATAATTGGAGAAATTAATTTTAAAGCTTGTCACTTAAAACGCAATAATCAAGCAAAGACCCAGACACTGAGGGAAAGAATTACAAATTGTTGCTTCCAAACAGGATTCAATCAAGTGAAAGAATGTGCTTCTGTGAATGACAGTTAGACAGAGACACTGTGACTCTATGAAGTAATGAGAAGGTCACATTTACATGGGAGGTTACTGTGATCATTCCGGATGGCTGGAGAATTCTTTTCATAGAGGGCTGTGTTTGCAAGACAACACTAAGAACTTTGTGAGGCTTCTTGAGTCACAGGGCCTGAAAAAAAAAATTCCCAGGCCTTTCTTAGACAGTATTCGATTATATGAAGTATAACCGTTTTAGCTTAATCAACAGATGCCTCAAGGACTAATAGAGCAGCTTTGTTCTTTCCTTAAGGTCAAAAAGATGTTTCCATTAAAACATTCATCACATGTACAGCTGATTTCTGCTTACCATATATGTTTTATTGTCTCTTGTTTATTTGTGCCTAATGCCTAGAGATTACTCACTTTGTGCTAGGTCAAAGCATTGTTTGAAACAGTATTCCTAACTGCTCTTTAAATAAATATCCTGGTAAAAAAGTATAACAAATTCACGCCGTTGAGAATATTAGCTAATAAACTGATTGTATATTACATTTTGTGGGATGCAACATTTGATTTATTATATTTGGGACTTAATTGCAAATGTGTTTATGTTCATTTTTACTGTATCTGGCTCCCCCTGCAGGAAGTGTTAGTAATCATGAAGAAGCCAAGCAGTGACCATCTATGGATAATAACTATGTGTCTATTTATTGTCTGTTGTTTCCAAGATTTATATTACAGAATAATGTGTGTTCATGACAAAACAAATGGGTGCTTCCTGTGCTGCGTCTGTTATCTATATTGATTCAAGCACACTAATGTTTGCTTTTGCTTATTTAAATAATTTAATAAAGCTCAAATTTCACTCAATGTGAAATCTGTTTTTAAATTGGCCTCCAATAAAATGCATGACATGCAATATACAGTATTTTCATTGATAAATGTGAGGAGACATTTATACAATATACATATATGCACAATTTAAGTTTCTTTGCAATGGTGTCATTTACTACAGGAGACCGCACAATGCCACTATAGCCTTTGCATCAAAAAAAGCTGTAAAAGATCCATCAAAGTACAAAACCGCAGAGCTAGTATATATGTCCTGGGGCAATATCATGAGCTCCGCCATCTGCCCTGGTTATACAAAGTTATGTATCGGATTCTTTATCCCTGACCTTTGCATGATTTCAGGAAAATATGCCTTAGCTACAATGGTAAATCAGTCACAGTTCTTTCTAACACTACCACAGTTGGCTGCATAAGATTGGAGGTGAAGGGGGTGCAAGTGAAAAAATAAATAATAACTGCCCCAGTGCACCTATTCTGACTAACTTATTGTTACAATAAAAATCCTCCTAGTATGTTTTGCTACATTAAAACTGCAAGACTATAACAAAATGTGATTAACACAGAGTATTGCAGCATTGTGAGGTCGGGAATGCCCTGAAGAATAACTAAACACTTCTTAACAATGAGCTATTTCATTTTATTTCTATGTTTACTGTTGATATAGAGGATTAATGCACTTCTGCAACCTGGCAGTCAACATATAACTGACTGAAGGATTCAATTCTATTATTAGACTTTGGAGGTTACGCATTACAGTATAAATTCTTGTGAGTTATATGCAATTTGTTTTGACAATGGGGCTAAGTGTTCACTTTGGCAGTCCTTCCTTTTTAGTTGTTAGCACTATATATGATTCCTGAATCTGGGCCCCATACTGGCTATATGGGACTTTTTTAAGTCCACTGTCTGTTGTAATACACATGAGCCTATCCTCCTTACTTATTCTCAATGACTCAGCCCTTCACTTACTGCCAAATTTTATTTACTGTTGTGACCACTGGTCCATTAAAAGATAAATGCACTTTCAAACAAAGTGCATTTATCCCCCTTCACCTACAAAAAGAACATTTCCTTTGCCTCAACAGCTTACTTACATGAGTCTGTTAGGCATGACCCAACCCCCAATTTTTACATTCTTTTGACTGAATCTTCATTGCTTTTGGCTGTGTGTGTACACTGGGTCCAAATAAACTTTTATGGGTTGATCTGCATAGCGTTTCCAGCTTCAGGAGAGGGTGCTATAGAAAACTATAAACAATTAGCCTGAAAGATGTAAACATTGTGGCCGGCCACTTTCAAATTTAGGTAAATAAGCAGGGGAGATTGAGGTACTTTAGTTCAGGGGGAAGCGGAATATCTCTAATAAATTATACTTTCCCTTTAGGCATTGGAGTTAATGTTCTGCCTTGATGGAGAGACCACACTTATTATTTAAAAAGTTGACTTATTCACTAAGAGTATGTTACAGTGCTTTGAGAGTATCTAAAACTGGCCATATAATGTTTTTTGTGCTGGACTGTGGATTTCAGGTCTTCTTTCTATGACAAATTAGTTTGATAGAGAGGCTGTGTAATTAGCAAGGGACGGGAGAGACAGAGTAAGCACACTCTTTTCTAGAATGGTCAGGGCCACAATAAAACTATCAAGTTTACACTCCCTCTATTTATAAAATTCACAATGCTCTGAAGCCCCTGCATAGCTTGCAGAGGGAATTAATCTATCCCTGTTACTGTATACACAGTGCATAATATTGTGAAGAAATAAAGAGTTTAAAATACATTGAATGCTTTCAATTAAAATGTAGCCATAAAAGCATCAGCCTGTCCTTGCCATGAGAATCATAATGTGTACATTTGAATCCAGCTATTTGCTACAACTAACCATGACAGCTACAGCTACACATTCCTCTTAGAGTATAGGCTACAGCTGCTTGGTGAGCCCCAGCCATAAACATTTTAAAATGGAGCACAGATCAGTTTCACAAAAGAGAAAAATAGTTTTAGCTGCATTCCCGAGATTGCTGAAGTTAAATCACCTGTCACAAGTACAATTATAAAGCAATTATCGAATTCATTTCTCTGCTTGCCTTCCTATTTCACTGTTAACAGGATGAACTGCCATGAAAAGAGCAGGTAACATCGCTATAAGAAAAAACAGTGTACCGAAATGATGGCTCCGTGCTGCAATGTGAATGCAGAGATAAAGGATTTCAACTGGAAAACAGTGTCTCAACAAGATATTCACTCATTTCTTTTTTTTTTACTGCACTGACAAGAGTTCTGTCACCTCTCATTTACATCCATTCTTTCCGCCAAAATGTACTTTCATATACTGTGACAATTTGCATAAAATCGAACAATTACATATATGGTGACATCAAAATCTAAGTGCAAGTCTGTAATTAACTTAAAGTAGCCTGACTTTATGATTGCTACTAAATGGCTGTAATTACTATTGTACTATTTTCCATTTTGCTTTGTTGAAATTATATTACGTGCTATGCATAATCTGCAGAGTTACAAAATCTCCAGTGTATATGTTTGCAAGTGAATATGATCATGTCAAAAGCAAAGAGAATCCAGCATTTCAAAAGGAGCATATGGTTACAGTTTTAGGTTGATATATACAGGCAGTTATAGATCATGATACTGCAATTGCATATAGTTGATGGAAACCTAAAACCGGAGTAAAAGAAACTTGCAGTTAATTATGAACAGTAGTGCCAACGTTTAGTAACAATATAATATGAATAACAGGTTTATTTGCCTCCCTTGACCTAAATTGGATAACAAGATATCATTTGATGCAAAAATTATCCTGCCTATATTTTTGGTAGCTTTGACAGTGACATTTCTGCACTTATAATTAGGGTTGCACAGATACTTTTCGAGTACCAGTGCAGATACTTGGCATTTTCATGAGAACTACCAGGGTTGCAGTGGTTGCAGCTGGGATCTGGCTCTGGCACTCCACTACTGTCCTGAAATCATTAGTCTGTATTGTTTTAGAAAACAATAAACAAAAATGTATCAGTACTCGTACTTGTAAGTACTCTGCAAGTACCAGTACTCGTACTCACAAAACTGGTATCTGTGCATCTCTTTATTTTTATAAAAACAAAATCATACATTAAAACAGAGATGTACAAATCCCAGGAGCCTGTGTACTCCTTACAAATGACAGCTGCCTCCTAACTTTTGAATTTTTTTTTTTTTTGGAGCTCAAAAGCATCGGTACATGTACTCTTACTCGTACTGAGTACTGTACTTGGTATCTGTGCAACCCTACTTATAATGCTAAGTCCACCAATCTGCTGCATCCATTAAAAGGGTGTATTTCTTCTGTTGGAAATATTTATTTCACATTAGAGTGACCTGTTCCACCACCTATACTAAGGTGGCTGAAGAATTCCTGGTGAGATGCCTCACACCTTGTTGTGCACTGTGGTCCCTACATCACTACTTCGTCCTACTACTTTTAGCCATTGCTTTTACAATACAGCCAGGGGCTGATTCTGTGGGCTGAAGAGACACTAGCTGACTTTCTCTGCTTTACTAGTCAATCGGTGCTTCTGCCAAACACAGACCCATCGCCAACAAGAAACCTCACTGAAGAAATAGGGATCCAAGGGGAGCTTAATCTGCTTAATAAGTATAAGTATAGCAGGGTCACTTTTTGTTTATTAAGTAGAAAACAGCAAGCAAAAAGGAATATATTCGCCAGGTTTTAGGCCTGTTTTATATACTGGTGAGTTAAATACAAATGACTAATTTTGATACATGGGGGTTGATTTACTAACCTTATAAACACGCCACAAACAAGTATACACCTCTGTAGTGTGTTCCCTCCCAGCATGATCTATTGGTGGAATCTAGACACCTTTGTAGTGTGTACACACCCAGCAGGTGTGTTGTGCAAAGCCCTGCATGAATTGCAAGGTGATGTTGTGTAAATTAGCTCTACATTGTGTTGCTTGCGTTGATGAATGCAGGAATGTAAATGCATGAGCTAACCATTTTTGTCTAAACTGTGAAGCAGCATTATATATGCATCATGTGCATGATTTTTCCATATATGGCATTAGTGGAAATATGCTTTTAGAGACTTTTTGGTTGATAAATAAATTTTGCTGTGTAAAAATCACACGCACCTAGTGCGTGCGTGTGTTTAGGTTAGTAAATCGACAGAAACAGGAACCATACCGCACTCCTTACCGGGATTCCCACTTGATGAAGATGGGTGCTCGAAATGACTGCGGATGGCACCGCCACACATGAACAGTAGAAAAATGTCACCAGCACACCATGAGTTGAAAAAGCAAAATATTTTATTGCCAGTAGCTGTATCTCATTGGCAAGCGCTTTCGGGGCCTCGCAGGGTCCCCTTCATCAGGCTTAGAGATAACCATATCTCTAAGCCTGCTTTTTCAACTCATGGTGTGCTGGTGACATTTTTCTAGGTTAGTAAATCCCCCCCATGAACTCAAACCCAAATCAAATTGTATCAAAAAGACTAAACTAACAAGAAATAAACTATGGTATGATAAATCCATAAGCTTTTACATTTTGCTTGAGCAATCATTACCTTTTCAAGCATTCCTGTGCTTTGTGCATTTAGGGCAAAGCAGCTTGTTTTCTTTAACCGTTACACTGTAAGAGTAATTTTTACACACATGTTAAAATCCTAATTTTAGGCCTGAAAATTACTCCCCCACCACCACCAGCATTATATATTTTCTGAAAGCAGAGACTCCGTAGAATAAAAGGGTGGCAGTTGAAAATGTTTATATTGCAAAATATAAGCACAACTGTTTAGCAAACCCAAAATTTCAGTACAAAACACACTTAAGTACATTTTAATACACAAAAGCACACAAAAGAGGAGTTTGTGCTGAGTAAATAAATACCAAACATACAGAGATTAAAAACTGGGTGCACCCATGAAACAGTGAAAAACTACTCAGATTGCCCATAGGCAATGCTTTAAAAGCCTGTACAGGTCATCAATTTAGAGTTAACCATGAATATTGGCCCTAAAATGATTGCTCTCACTCTGGCATACACAGTGGTATCTAACATGTTTGGCCCAATTGTCATTTCCTACGTAAGTGCACCTGACATGTGTTTGCATTAGTATATGCATGTACGCAATGATGGGGGACATTAAACATCTTTTAGATGTTTTTACATTTATTTCATTTAATTTTTTTATTTTATTTTTTAACTTTATTCCTATCACATACGAGCCTCACAAGCTCACGGTGGCAGATAAAGTGTTAATCCCTTGACTTCTTTGATTGCCCCCACCCCCCTGTTCAGCACCAGGAGCTGAAGAAAATACCAGTTACTCCTGAGTATGAAGGCACATGTGACAGCTCTGGGCCAATTAACACCGTCACACAGGGAGCCCATAGACCCTTGTACGCTATGACTGGTGACTCGCTTTGATTGCTCCAGGAGCCTAACATAGCAGTGGAAAAGTAAAAGTAAAGTAGGTATATGCATCTGTGGAGGTCTGCATTGCAAATTAAAGTGAACTTATTTATTTGCTCTGCAAACCACAGATTTACTTTAATCAATAGTCAAATTTAAGAAAACCCCACTACACTGTGTGTTACATGTTACTATTCATGCAGCATATCTAAAAACATTTTTTTTTAAATAGGTATTACCTTTTAGATGTGTCTGCACAGCAGACCTTTGCAAGCTTCTCTCTCATTTTCTAAGTGACAGGAAACGCTGTGTCCCCATAGAAACACTAGTAACAGACTGAATTTCTCCTTCCATACAATGCTTCTACATCTTCAATCCTTTGTTAGGACATTGTATAAACCTAGTTTAACCTTTTTGCTGCCACAGACGTATGGCATAAGGGTGCCCACACACCTTACGATAATCGTACGATAACCACGGGAAATCCTGCGATCGTACGATTATCGTAAGGTGCGTGGAAGCCATGCGACCTCTACTACTGTAAGGTTGCATGACTTTTAACTTACGAACATGTTCGAAAACCCGCCGAGCATCGTACGATGTCCGGCGGGTGAGTAGCATGTTTGTAAGATAAAAGCTGGATGGGCCGGTGTGCGCAAGCGCACACTGCCCGTTCAGCATTGCGGTCATCGGAAGCCCGCCGCTCTGGGGGGCGCGGCTTGCGGTCATCGCAAGTACGATCTGCCTGTCCAATATAGGCAGATCGTACGTTTTCTTAATTACCTTACAACCATCGCTAGACAAAAGTCTTGTGATGGTTGTAAGGTGTGTGCCCAGCATTAGGCGGAACACAACCGCTTGCAGCTGGCCATGTCAGTATGCCATACATCGGTGGTTTTTACTGTTCTGCTGTAAGCTTACACCAGGTATTTACATAGTTCCAACAATTTACATAGCTCTTTACATACTGCACATTCACACCAATCCCTGCCCTCACAATTTGGCTGCAAAAACAGCAATACACTTAAACTAAAGCAGCAAAAAACAATTATGATGGCTTTTCTTAAAGGACATTTGAATGGAAATAGGTTACTTTGGCCAGGTTATGCTTCTCTACCATGTGCCAAAACTAGACTAGTTCAACATAAACCTTACAATAGCTTGACACCAAAGATTACATTCTTTTTTAAACTTACATGACTATTTTTACACTTAAAAGAAATCTGAGTTTTTTTTTTTCTTTTTCTTTCTACAATCAAGCTATTCCTGCTTAGACCATTTATATGATTTAGATGGAAATGAGTGACTTTTATACTTCTCTAACATGTGTCAAAACTTGAGTAGTTCACTAAAGACCTAACTTGGCTAGTTTAGCACTTAAAAGGAAAATATTAACCACCAAAGGATAATTTTTCTTTCTACAATCAAGCTATTCCTGCTTAGACCATAGCTTCAATAAACAGGATAATCTCCTGACTCTACAGAACATGTCACTCTCTTTCATAATGCTCCAATCACCCTGTCCTTTGCATTGTCTCAACGGGATTATAAAAAGTGGACCGTGAGGCTTAACCTCTCCCTATGCAAGACACCCCTGTGCTTAATAAAATCTAAGGCGCTTTGATAAATACTGTGGCTAGAAAGTCTATCATGCAATCATCATTCTATCATCCAAGTCTATCATACATAACATGATAGTTGGGTTGCACATTATCTGACTGTCCCTTGCCCCTGAAACAAAAGAAAAGTAAATTAAACTCGGTACTTTTGTTCAAAAGAAACACATTTCTTCATCGCTTGGCCTGTCCAGAGCTGACAAAGTGTTTATCAGCTTTAATGTTCTGTATCCCTATTTGAACTCTGCAAATGTTCAGCTATAGATCAGTCCTGTTAGAGAGAGAAATGGCACTTTCCATCTTCCCCTTGGTACATGCACTGGGTGAATGACATATGTATATGGCAGGACCCATCTTCAGCCAGTCCCGTGTGCATGATTTGAAGGGGAACACAGAACACTGAAGTTGATTAACACTGCCCTGGATCATATTTTGTAAATAGGAGGTACATTTTTTTGTAGCTGGGGCTGGAAGACACAAGGTGGCTTTAGATTTGTCTATATAAGGTACTAATTGAGTGAGAAAAATGTAAGTTGCTATTGCTGGCTTTCATCTGAAAATGCTATTTGGTTGTAGCTGAATTCAGGGTAATAAAAAAAATCAGTCAGGCAAATGTGATTTTTAGTTCAGGTTGCCAATGGAAGCCTGCACATTTCTCTCATGCCAAGTTTTCTCTTAACTTTGGTGATCCCACTGTGGATCAAAAACACTAGTATCTATGTGATCTCTCAGTAATGCTCTGCTTGCAGCACGTGATGCGGGTAAATCAATGGTAATTTAGGCATTTTGTCTTTGGAGGAACCTGAAAAAAGTTTGGGCTGTGTATTCTCAAGAATAAAATTAAGAGCTATTTAGGATGTTAACTCTACAATTTCTCACTGCTGTGATTTCTCCTTATGTACTTTACAGTTTTAAAGTCCCCAACCATTCTGCTATTGGCTATCTTAAAAGTGCAATAGCAAGCTGGCTATTGCTCCACCCCTTGTCTTCTGTCAGTCCCAGAGGAGTGGACCTGAGAGAGAACATTTTCTTTCAGGTCTGCTCCTCTGCTGATTGACAGAAGGCAGTGGTTGGAGCAATAGCCATTCTGTTATTGACCCCTAAAGGGTCTGATATGAATTGGGGGGGGGGACCCCACAGTTTTTTTGTTGTTTTTTTGTGTCAGAAATTAAAAAGAAACAAAGTAAACATGTAATGTCACTTTTCTGCAACAAATTTTAGTTTGTAATGATCATTTAAATAATCCGACATTAACAAAATTCGGATTAATCCGAATCCGAATGCTGAAAAAAATTGACTTTCAGACCAGAATCCGAAAAATATATAATGAAACATCTGGCCACCATTTGACCCAAAAAGGCTGGTAACATATTGTAGGACAAAAAAGGAATAGCTCCACGAGATAGTTCTGGATTGAAGGTGAGTATTACAGCAAAAGCTGTGATTTTTTTTGTCTATTATTTTTCTCTTGGAGTTCTGCTTTAATTATGAAGATATGTTTAAAAAAAAAAAAAAATCTTCCTTCAGTTTACTGTTTTGTAGATTGATAAGGTACAGGCAGAAATTTGCTGGGTATGCACATTTTTTTGCCCGTGAGTTGTAACATTCCAACTTTTTCTGACACTGGCGGCAGAACTGCTGATTTTTTTCCCCAATGTTATGCTTCACCCCATTATTTTGAGGATTGCACCTGCCTCTCTACACATTGGGAATATAATTAAGCAAAATAAAGCACTGCAGGGCATTTGTTTTGTACTTTGTACTACACTACAGAAAGAAACAGTTGGTGAAAAGAGAATCACTTCTCTTGCTGCACTTAATAGATAATGCTTTGCAAAATGGAAAATTCAGTGATACATATTCAATGCAAATTGTTTTTTTTACCTATGTCTGCACTTTGGTTTTGAATACATTTCACATATAATGTTCCATAAAGCTTTTCTTAGACAACATATTGATCATTTATGTTGAAAAAAACCAAACAAATTAGACAATGTACATGGTTTGATCTAATAGTGAATCATCCCACACTCCTTTACTTTGACTGGAAGCTTGTTTTTTTTAAATAGTTGTAAGTGATTTGAAGCATTACAGGCATTGCTGCAGGTTAATATAACAGAAACTTCAGGTGCATAAAATTATTTTAATAGTTATTTTTGGATGGCTGCAGTTCCCTTTAAACAAAACTCCAAAAGGGAATGTATGGTGTGGTTTTTTTTGTTTGTTAATTATTTATTATGGTCAGGAATAAACAAGTAACAAATCAACTAACTCAAACAGTAGGTTTTTCTCTCCTTATGGAAGGAACAATCCTATGTTGCAGTTAGATCTAACTTGTAGTATGTAGCAATGTAGTGATTACACTGAAATTCACATTGAGCACATCACCATTCCTAAATCACATTATTATTTTGAATAAATGTACCTATTTCCATTCCTTATATATCCCATTCTTTATGCAACAACCTCAGATCTCGCTCCCGTCATTATTACTAGAATTTTAAACTTTCAACCAAATATCGAATTTCAAAATTAATCTTTCGAAAACTGAAATACTAAACATCTCTACCCCAGGCCATATTGTTACCGCTCTAAAAAAAGTGATGCCCTTGAGTTGGCAAAATCATAAAATGCGATATCTGGGCATAACCCTCACATCTAGAACCACGGAATAATTTACCGCGAATTACATGACCCTATTAACACATGGCTTAATCACCACCCAAATATCTCTCTTACGGGACGGATAAACGCCATAAGGATGACAATACTCCCACGGATATTGTATATACTACAAACTGTACCTATTGCATTACCAAAATTTTACTTACAAGCTCTCAAGTCGGTGGTTAGTCGGTACATCTGGAGACGGTCTCCCGCCAGGATCTCCCATGGAGTCCTCATTAGGACCCGAGCACAGGGAGGCTTAGCATTGCCAGATTTTAATTATTATTACCAGGCTGTTGTGCTCAATAGAATGATGGATCTTTATTTTTGCACTAAGACTAAACGATGGGTGGAATTGGAAAACACTCTAGCCGATCAAAATATACCCACTATTTGTTGGATACCACAGAAACACTGGAACTTACACTCCTTTACCTCCCCTCTCACTCGCCAAACTCTGGCTATATGGAACTCACTATACATTCGGCTGATAGGCCAATACAACTCACCGATAATGCCAGTAACTGATCACTTGTTTTTTCCACCTGGATTACATAACACTGGTTTCCTTAAATGGACGATGCACTCTACTTTAAAGCTTTTCCAAATATGCGATGGAGACAGACCACTTTCACTAGAATCTCTTAGAGAACAATGGGGGACCCACCCATTTGACACGTGGAGACATAGGCAACTATCACATTTTATTTTTTTCACTTCCAAAGCCTCTTCGCACCACCACCACCACCTCTTCGCGTTTTTTTCAACGGACCCCCCACGCCATGGGATATCCCAACTTTACACGGTTTTATTAAAGCACCATGTAGCCCGTTCCCATCATATTTAAATCAATGGGAACAGGACATGGAGATTATCTGGACGGACGCGCAGAAACAAAAACTGTTAAGCCTCAATGCTATTTCGTCGATTAGCACCCTAGTGACCGACACCACGTTCCGCTTCATGGCGCGGTGGTATTATACACCGGAACGTATACATAAAAGTATCCATCCAAGACGGAGCTATGCTGGAGAAACTGCGGCAATAAAGGTACTTATATACATACGTGGTGGTCTTGTTCTCAAATACAATCCTTTTGGACCCAGGTAATAGACCAGATAGAGAGGATCACCACGGTTGTATTACCTCTGAATCCAATGGTTTGCTTCTTTCATCTCACGGACCTCCGACCACTGCCTATAAATGATCATTGGTACTCCCTCTACTGAACGCTGCAAAGACCTTAATTCCACTACATTGGAACCAAACTAGTAGTCCAACTATAAGTGAATGGTATAAGAGGGTAGAATACTTTAGAATGATGGAAGAACTGACGGCCACTCAGAGAGACGATTTAAAAAAAAATTTAATCCATCTGGCTACCGTGGACTGCCGGATATCTGCAGGATATGGGATAGAATAGTCTATTTGAAGAATATCTGTTACTATGACTATAGATGATTAAATAGCAGACTCATTTACCGAAAGGGCATAGGAAATATGAAATAGTAGAATTTGTGTATTAGGAAACTTTAAGGCTTTTAATTAAGGAACATCATGAAGATCACCGGACATCCCCCCTCTCCCTTTTCCCCATACCG
The DNA here is from genome assembly GCF_000935625.1 of Nanorana parkeri. Lineage (NCBI taxonomy): Eukaryota > Metazoa > Chordata > Amphibia > Anura > Dicroglossidae > Nanorana > Nanorana parkeri. Next base: position 205,773 of record NW_017307909.1, read on the forward strand.
CTTCCCCTCCTCCTCCCTCCACCCCTCCTCCCTTCCTCCCTACCTTTCACTTCTCTTCTTTCCCTCTTTATCCCCCCCTTTTTTTTTCTCTCCTTCTTTTCTGTTATTACAGCTGTAACCTTTTTTTTTGTATCTGGTAGGTGGCGGATAACGTCACCCCGCAGGTCGGTAGAATGACTGGGCGGGAGTGAGGGTTATCTGCCATCATTAATGTTCGATTTGTACAGTCGTATTTTGTGTAATGATTAGATGTCAAAATTAATCTGTTTAAAATAATACAAATTGAATGATAAAAAAAAATGCACCTATTTCGTTTTACAAATGTAAAAAAAAAATGCTATACTACTAGACAAAAAGAAGAGCCTAAATATGTAACAAACTAAAGTTTTTATGACATCAAAACACACTGAAAATATTTTGAAAGTTATCTGTCATGAGAGACATATAGATGTTGCCATTGCTGACCTCTCCTTATAATAATGCTAGTTGTCTGGCTGAACTAAAGCAGGGGGGGGGTCAGCATAACAGCCAGAAAACTAGCATTTAAAAAGGGGGTGTTGATGGTAGCGCCCAGTTTCCTTCAAGACAGGTTTATTTTAAATAACCTCTAATAGGGCCAGCGTCGATAAGCATTTGTTCTGTCAGTGCTACTTCTCTCTCTATACAATTTTAAAGGGATATAGCTTAATGCAGGTCAAAAGAAGGTCCACTGTATGTTCAACTTATTTATTAATGACATCGGGGAGGGTGTTAACAGCGATATTTCCGTGTTTGCGGATGACACCAAAATAGGGAGGGTAATAGACACGGACTTAGACACTATAACATTACAGGAGGACCTGGATAAAATAGGGGAGTGGGCATTAATGTGGCAGATGAGGTTTAATGTCGATAAATGCAAAGTAATGCACTTTGGAATTAAAAATAAACAAATGGGTTATACAATTATGGGTATGCCGCTGGGGAAGTCAGAAATGGAGAAGGATTTGGGGGTCATTGTAGACCACAAACTGAAAGGTAGTTTGCAGTGCCAGGCTGCTGTAAACAAAGCTAGCAGGGTCTTGTCCTGTATTAAAAAGGGGATGTATTGCAGGGACAAGTCTATAATTTTGCCACTTTATAGATCATTGGTTCGACCTCATCTGGAGTACGCGGTCCAGTTCTGGTCACCAGTACTAAGAAAAGATGTCCTTGAGTTGGAAAAAGTCCAGCGAAGGGCAACCAAACTAATTAGGGGTATGGAGGACCAGAGCTACGAGACGAGGCTACTAAATTTAAACATGTTCACATTAGAGGTGAGGAGATTAAGGGGGGATATGATTTCCATGTACAAAATGTTTAATGGTGGTAGCAACATTAGCGATAAACTGTTTAAAATTAACTCTGTTACAAAAACTAGAGGCCATCACCTAAAATTGATGGAAAAAAAATTCCAGCACAAGGGGCGAAGGGGGTTCTTCACAGTAAGATCAGTTAGGGTCTGGAACTCACTGCCACAGGCGGTGATTTCAGCAAATAATGTGGAATTGTTCAAGAAACTTTTGGACGATTTCTTAAGGGACCGTAATATACAGGGGTACGGGTACTCCTAGAATGAGATCCTAATAGGTTGGACTTGATGGACTAATGTCTTTATTCAACCTCAAATACTATGTAACTATGTATGTAATGCAGTTCTACCACACCTGCCAATGAATATTCAATGATCAGAAGCATCTGGAATTGAGGATCAAAAACATGTTCAGTGACTCAGCCCGAAGCCCAAGAACACAGGCCTTAACACAGATATCCTAAAAACGAAATTAAAATGCAGTTATTTGTGTAGTTAATCTACAGTATATGTGTATACATACAAACACTTCTATCTTTGTGGAAAATGGCTTAGCTTTGCCTTTCTTGCCATTCCAAAGCATGCCATATGAATATTCATCATCATGTGCTGCAAGGCATTTTTTACTTAGTTAAAATTGACTGTGTGTATCTAAAGAAAAAAATAAATACAGAAATGTGTGATGAACATTCATATAGCATCTAAGCTACTGTCCCAACACCTGCCAGGTTGTCGGTTACTGGTCCAAATTCCAGCAGGGGATCAATGACTCATCACTCCTGATGCTGGCCAAGTCTGCAGAGCAGATTGTTCAGGCCATAACATTACTCATAAAGTAATACACATTACATCATATTGTGGATTCAGCTACTTGGCAATCAATCGTAAATGGGCAGAAAACAATTCTGCTTCTAGTTTCATTTTTTTGTGTCTACCTCTTTATTATGTCATTATAATTTTGTGTTTATTTGCAAAGGAAAAGTAATTTTGTTATAACATGCTAAAACAAGATACAGAATACATTCTACAGTCTCACCATTTTGTGGGTTTAACCCCAAGACAACAGCTTCCCTTCTTATGTGTAAATCAGTGCAGTGTGAACACCAGTAAGTGTATGTATCTTAGTGTTAGCGCAACCATTTCTTTTGGCAATGTTTACAGAAACCAGCGTCATATATAAACTTTCCAGCTTGAAAATTACACAATGTTATAGTCTATTCCCTGCTGGGTGCCACCATCTTTCTTCTCCCAGAAGTGAAAAAGTATAGCCAGGGTGCTAATCACAGTCCATACATCAACAAAAACTCTTAATATGATAGGTGCATGTCACTGCTCTGTGCATATGTTACTCAACAGCCAGGGGAGTAATAAGGGTTAGTTAAAGGGTTAGTTCACCTTTACAGCACCTTTCTGAAATAGTACCTATGCATCCCAGCTTCTCTACTATATAAAGCAGTCCTCAGAATTTTAAAGACATGCTTAACTGCTTGCCACCTGCCACTTGTATATAAACAAATGGAATGCTTGCTCGTGACTGCAAGTTGAAATTAATAAACAACAGGTGACATTAGGGGTCTAATTGATCCCTGATGTCTCCATAAAGGTGACCTGTCATTGTATCTGTACTTTATCACATAGTGGGGTATCAACCCCTTATTTGAGTTTTAAGGTACCTGTGGAAGGTAGAGTCCGAAATGGAGTGAGGCTGAGGATAAGGCTAAGCGGTGTCAGGCAAGCAAGTCAGCAACAGACAGGCAGTAAAGTACAAAATCAGGATCCAGGAGAGTAGTTGAGAAACAGGCTGAGGTCTAACACAAACAGGCAGTGAGGTACAACATCGGCGGGCAGAAGGGTAGTCAGAAAACAGGCCAAAGTCTGAAAGATATCTAATGGCGTAGTCAATTCAGCAGCAGCACACACAAGACACAAACCCAAATAAACAGGCTCAGAGCACAGGAATCGCTCAGAATTTAAAGGCTGAGATGATTGTAGATTAACTGCAGCTGGAAAGCACATGGAGCTAGAGAGTCCAAAGGAAAATGCTGCTGAAGAGAAACCTGCAGTTCAAAGCTGAGTCCTCCTGGTGGCTGAAAGGCAATGCCCCAGCACTGCTACCCCAGAGACCCAGGTTCAAATACCCAGAGCTACAAAACAGGTCCTGGGCAGACAAGCACCTGACAATAGCAATAAAATGTAAACAAATATATTAAAAAAAAAACTAAAGTCACATTTTAAAGATTTTTTTAAAAAACACCCACAAATATTTTTTCAAGTCCTGCTCCCCCACATACAAACACCTGACAGGGCCCACCTCCCAATTGACCCCTCCGGGGCCTCATGAGGTTTAGTGGTAAAGGCATCATGTAAGGCACCTATGAGAGCAGGGGCATGTAAATGTTTTGCAGGTACCCAGGAGCGTTCAGTAACAGGATACTCTTTCCAGTGGACAAGGTATTGGAGACCAGCACCCAAGCTTTTAGAGTCCAAAATTTTAGACACCTCATACTCATTTTGCCCATCCATGAGAATTGGAGGTGGTGGTTAAACTACTATGAGAAGAAGTGTGGAAAACAGGATGTATCCGAAGAGAAGAGGGCAATTTCAAGCAATAAGACACCCAGGACCCAATTTGGTTGATGGCTGTTTAAGTCCGAGATGTCTAGTGGACAGCCAAACTCTATCTCCCACAGCATACGGATGCACATAGCATCTTTGTTTATTGGCATGAAATTTGTATTTACAGGCTGAGTTGATTAGTGGCAGCTGGCAAGCAGGTGGGGCTAGAGAGTCCAGAAGAAAAATGCTGCTGAAGAGAAACCTGCAGCCCAAAGCTGAGTCCTCCTGGTGGCTAAAAGGCAATTCCCCAGCAATTCTACCCCAGAGACCCAGTTTCAAACTCCAGAGTCACAAAACAGGTGCTGGGCAGACAAGCACCTGACAATAGCAATAAAATGTAAACAAATATATTAAAAAAACAAACTAAAGTCACATTTTAAAATTTTTTAAAAAAACACCCAAAAATATTTTTTCAAGTCCTGCTCCCCCACATACACACACAATCGCAAACACACATCGGGTGTGCCTATGTGCAATCATGAGGATTCCGCCACACATTACATATCACCACAAATGCTGGAGTGCAAGCAACAGTTCTAGGGCCATCAATTACTGTTAACACTAAATTGATGAGCAGTAAATGCTGTTGTCAATGGGTAATTTTGGGTATGGTAGTTTTTTTTTTCAAATTGTTTTGTATTTTTTATACAGTAAAAAACTAAAAAAAAGCAGTGGCAATTAAATACCACCAAAAGAAAGCTTTATATTTCTCTAAAATATATACAATTGATTTTGGTACAGCGTTGCACGACTGAATAAATGTCATGAGTACCTTAGTGATGAATACTGAAAAATGGCCTTGTCAAGAAGGGGGTTTAACACCCCGATCTTCAAGTGGTTAATTTCTGAGGCATACCTGTAGGCCGTGTGTAGCCCTTCCCCAGCCTGTCTGTAAAATTTCTTGAGCGGACGTCCAACTCCCCTGCCTACCGGCCACTAGACATGCAGCCCAATCAGCACGGAACAAGTGTTCTTGGCTTGTTCACGACCTGCACATGTACAGTGCATACTTTCTCCCCGTTTCACATAGCTGAGCTCAGTTGCTGAGAGGGAGAGAGCTTACTGCACATGCACAGGTTGTAAAAAGGCCAAAGCGCTCATTCCATGGATTGGTGCTTTGTGTCCAGTGACAGGCACATTTTGACAGGACAGGGAGGGTCGCCCACTCTAAATGTTTTACAGACAGGCTTCTAAAGGTGCCCATACACTGCACGATTCTCGTACGAGAATCGGGGGAAATCCCGCGATCGTACGAGAATCGTGCAGTGTGAATGAAGACGTGTGACCGTTTCCACTGTATGGTCGCACATCTTTTGTCTAAGGAGCATGCTAGAAAACCAGCCGAGAATCGTACGATTTTCGGCTGGTTTTTAGCATGCTCGGGAGACAAATGCCGAACAGGTCGGTGTGCGCCCGTAAAATGTTGTTTTAAATTTTGAATCTGTTCTTTGTAAAATGAAGAAAAGGTGATAACTAGTGTATTATTATATAAGTACACAGATGGGACCAATGGTCAATGACTGGGATATAATAGTAAACCTGCAAACAACCAAATCTTTTCTTCTGTAAGTAATCAAATTGAGCACAAATAGGCTTATTTAAGCTATCAGTGCTTAAAACTATGTGCAAAATGTAGTAACATGAAGCAACCATGCTTTGCTAAAGACAAATCAGAAAAAGATAAATTGTATAGATTCAGTACATGAGTATCATAATGTATGTAAGATTTAGCATCAATCGTTAATTCTGATACAAACTGATACAGCTTATGATCAAGTCTTACAGCTGCTGCTATCAAATCTGTCAAATTATCAAAATATAATTTGATATATTACTTTTTTTATTAAAACAAGAAACATGAGCTTTACTAATGTTAAAGCAGAGAAATAGAAATAAATTTCTAAAAAACAACATGACATCTTGGAGTTTTTTTTTAACATAATTAAGCTACCATTTAGGTCCAAAGTAAAACTTTGCTTCAGGATGACTGGTTCAACCATCCAATGTGAAGCCTGTTATTTTCTTCAAACCTTTACAAAATAAATTGTGATTGAAAAATTAGCATGAACTAACCTTACAGAACAACCGTGAGGTTGTCAAGGATATGTCCACCCTCACAGCAGAGGGCTTCAGTTACTAAGAACACAAAGAGAGACAGCAAAAAGATGCAGGCTGAACAACATTCACTGACTTGGCAACAAGGTAATATATGCAAGTAGAGCTGTGGATGAACTGACAAGTCTATGAAGAATTGCTTGCCTGAAGGATGGAGTGTGCAATTTAAAATGTATCAGAGAACAAATCTATGATTATGAAGAGGAATTTTATATACAGAGTAGTCTGTGCTTTACTTCAATATCCCTAGAAATATCAAACAAAATTGGGATTCACAAAGGCTCTTTTTCCTCTCATTTTTACAATAGCATTTTTAAAAATATGTAGTTAAGGTAAAGTTATATTAGATGCTCGCATGTTTTCAAAAGAATGCACTGTAAGCAGCGTATTGAACATCCCCTAGTACATATTTTATGTGCAGAAACACTTATTTGAGATACATTTCACCATCGCCTGTCCCTCAGTGCAACTTCCCTTGAACTACCTACCAGGGAGAGTCTGCACCGAGTTTCAGGAATCAAATGACAATGCAGGTGCAAGCAGGGGAGTGGCTTGCCATTGGGTTACATATTTTAATGGACACACACAGCATAGGGAGACCCGGTTCTAGGCCCGACCGAGAGTGCAAATACAAGGGTGGCTGCATGGGAAATAAACAACCCTAGAACTGAAAAGCAAAGCCAGCAATGAAGGGACATTGAAGAACTGGAGGAAGGCAAGATTACATACTGGATAAGGAGGCATAACAAGTAACTCTATTCTTCAAAACCAGAACCTACCTAAAAAAGAGCCTTTAATATTACTTTAATACTTTAAACACTAAAGAATTCTGACACATGCCTGACAGAAACAACCATGTACTGTGGGATCTTTAACTACTTGAAGACCAGGGTATTAAACCCCCTTCCTGTCCAGGCCATTTTTCAGTATTCAGAGCTGCAGTAATTTGACTAAAAGATTGGGTAGTGTCAGAATGTCAAATAGACACCCAACATGTCAAGCCTTTAAAATTGTGTGCTCCCGCAAAACTGCAAAAAAAGACCACACCCAAAATTGGCCATAGGCGATGCTTTAAAAGCTTTTCTGCTCATCAATTTAGTGTTATCAGTTATTAATGGCCCTAAAATTATTGCTCAAGATCCGATGTTTGCGGCGATATGTCACCTGTGCGGCATAATGGGCACAATTGTCGTTTTCACACTTTTTGCGTGTGTATGTAGAGGCGGGGAACTTTTACAACACAATTGCAGCCTTAGTACAAGTGATCTGGGTGGCTGTACAGCTTGAGGGTCATAATGTTGGATATTTCTGCACACTTTTTGGTGTAGGCAACTACTGCAGCAGAATCTGTTCTGTGGAGGAGTGCTGAAACCAGTGCACTCTTTTGGACCCATTTGTTTTAAGGCGGTACATATGTAGCCAGTGGCTGCCAGTAAAACCACTTCTGCGGGCCATCATAAATGTACATATTCCATTCCAGAAGTGGTTAATAAATGCATATTTTTTCTTTTTATCATTGTGTGTGCATTTATTTTTTATTTTTTCCAAAAGGTGGACTTTGCCTTTAGTTCAGATGCAATACCAAAATGTATTATACAGTAATATTATTATACAGCATTGGACACTCTAGCATATCGTATGACAGACTAGCTCAGAGATAAAAAAAAAAAATTCAAACACTACATGAAGTGCTTCAAGACACATCTTAATGTGTAAGGTTGAACAAAACTTTGTTTATCATTTTATAGGATATAGTACAGAGAGTTAGACTGTGTCAGAATTTCATTGCTATCTTCTCATAGCAGGGTTATGTTGGTCACCAAGGGATGGAGTAGAAGGATCGCTCTACAACACAGACAGCAATTATTGTTTTTTTTTTTGTAGATTGGGAAAAGGTTAGAGCTTCTCCTTCTAGCTGTCAGAATACCTGTTGGAGACATTCTTCTTATTACCATTTGAAGTGACAATAGTCACACCTATTAATAGCAATCAAAAAATCTACAAGTAGGACTCATCAAGAAAAATGTGAAAAGGTCAATATAATCATTATTAATTGGATGTCCTAAAACTCCAACCATATGAAGTAGGGAAGCACCGAAATATCGGCCATCGAAACATATCGGCTTAAAACGGCACTTTTGGCAAAATACCGAAAGTGCCATTTTTTGGCAGAAATATAGGTGCATCCGTGACTTCTCTCCTCCCCGCTGGGCACTGCTGTGTCCCAGAGGAGAGGAGATAAACTGTCACAGGAGGCCGAACAGTGCGGGAGGAGAGCACTGTGAGCGGACAGCGTCTCTCCTCCCCGCACCACTCAGCCTCCTGTGACAGATCAGGAGAGCTATGCTGTGGGCGGAGACAGCCATTGTGATCACAGGAGGCTGAGCTCTCCTCCCACAATGCCACGACTCCTGTGACAGCGTGTCAGGATGGAGAGCGGCAGTGTGGGTGGAGACAGCTCTCATTGCTGTCACAAGAGGCTGAGCTCTCCTCCCGCACTGCCCCGCTCGGCCTCCTGTGACAGTGTGTCAGGATGGAGAGCGGGTAAAAACATTCAGTGATCAGTGATCGCTGAGTGTTTGTAAATAATTGAGGACAGAGTATGTTTACTGTGTCCACAATTATGAATTAATGGGAGTGATCTACATCACTTCCTGTTCATTCATGATTGTGGACATGGTAAACATGAACAGGAACACTCAGTATAGAGGATTCCTGTTCATTTATCACAGCAGAAACAGCTGCAGAAAAAGATTGAGGATTCTGTGTGCTCAATCTCTTTTTCTATTTTAAAAGGGAAATATAAAGAGTCTGTTTAAACCCCCAATATTTCCCTGAAGCCCCTAAAAGTAAAGTTAAAAATATTTTATAAAAATGAATAAATAAAAATAAGATATAAAAAATAGGTTTATAAAAAATAAATACAAATAAAATATGTAAATGTTTTTGAAAATGTTAGAATAAAAAACATTTTCGGTTTCGGCCTGACATTTTATTTCATTAGGGTTTCGTTTCGGTTTTGATATTTTCATTTTGTTGCACCTCTAATATAATGGTAAACATATAGTGAATATTCTTAGACTCATATAGCTCAATGACTTTAAAACAATTTAGGGTCATTGAGTGTAAGGATCAACAATATCTTTTCTTCTAAATATTGACATTCTTCCAAAAAGGGGATTGCTGCTTTAGTGCACTCAAAATATTGTGTTCCTGTTGAAGCAATTAAAACCTGACAGAGGTTCTAACTCTTTTCCATATTAAAACAAAAAAAAAAAAGGTTTGTGCTGAGACTGAACAAAAGAACCCTCTTGATGAAAGCTTTTGCAAGCAAGCAGTAACATTTAACTTGATTGTCAGACATAACGCTAAAAGCTCCCATATGACTTTGCCCTAAAATTGATTATTTCATAACAACATCTGTCACACCAAACTAATGATGCTTTGCCATTTTTAAATCTTAAAAACACATTTAAGCTTTTAGTTTCCAATGATAGAACAAACATTTTTTTCACCATAATATTAATAGTAATATATAATATATATTTATTCATTCATTTTATTGAATAAACCAAGACAGTTATCATGCTTACTTAAGTGATGATTCCACTTTAGTTTAGAAAGATATACAACATATACTTTTTATTATTATTTTTATTATGCAGGATTTATATAGTGCCAACAATTTGCTCAGCGCTTTACAAAATAGTGGAGACAGTACAGTTACAATTTACAGTACAATACAGTTTCAGAACAATAGGGTTGGGAGGGCCCTGCTTGTGAGAGCTTACAATCTAGTAGGAGGGGCAAGTGATACAAAAGGTAATACATTGTTTGGATTGAGTTATTGGAGGAAGTAAAAGCCAGTTATGTTGAGATGAGGTAGGCTTCTCTGAAGAGATGGGTTTGTAGGGATCACCTAAAGGTGGGCAGCGTAGGAGATAGGCGGACAGATTGGGGTAAGGAGTTCCAGAGGATGGGGGGCACTCTGGAGAAGTCCCGGAGGCGAGCATGGGAGGAGGTAATGAGAGAGCTTGAGAGCAGGAGGTTTTGAGAGGAACGGAGAGGACGGTTTGGGTGATATTTTGAGATGAGATCAGTGATGTAGGTTAGGGCGGAGTTGTAGATGGCTTTGTATGTTGTTGTTAGTATTTTTAATTTTATTCGTTGGGCAAGTGGGAGCCAGTGGAGGGATTGGCAGAGGGAGGTGGCAGACACTGAACAGTTGGTAAGATGGATGAGTCTGGCGGCAGCAGCATTCATGATAGACTGAAGGGGGGATAGCCTGCTTAGTGGTAGGCCAACAAGGAGGGAGTTACAGTAGTTGAGACAAGAGATTACAAGGGAGTGAATTAGAAGCGTTGTGGTTTCGTTTGTTAAAAAGGGGTGTATTTTGAAAATGTTACGGAGGTTGAGTCGGCAAGATTTGGATATATATACAGTAATTATATACCATATATCACAAATCATTCTGTCTCCATGTTATTAAAAAGATCTTTCAATTTCAATCTGCAGCCAGCTGATTTCTGAAATTTCTAAAAAACAAATGCAAGTTTTTCGAAAGATATTCTGTAAGGTGTATGCTTATACATCCCCACAATTTATTTTCTTGTTTATGCCATAGGGTTTTTGCTTTCTCCAACAATTTGTCACTTGTTATAACCCTGGGACTAGCTAGTAGTAGCTAGTCACATTCAAATGAACGTGTTCTGTAATGTTGAAAAGGTTTCTCTACTCATCCAAATAGCTTCCTCAGTTCTATCAACTGTCAGAAAAATATTACATATGGGTGACTTATTCATATAACTACAGAATGTGTCAAGACAGAAGATGACCTTCCAAGAACATGACAGGAGGAGTCAAAGTTTGTGAAACCGCCCACTTCTATTTACATAATTGAATCACAATGAGGCACTAAAGTCTGACATGAGTTAAAGCATAACTGTGGCCATGTAACAAAACTGCCTCACACCACCCCACCTCATCAATGTTTAGTATGTGTGTGTGTTTTTTTGGGGTGTTTTGACACCCAGTAATACTTACCTTAATCTGTGGTCCTGCAACAGTAAGAATCCCAGTCCTCCACTTGAATGCGAGTAGCCACTTCTAGCAGTACCCACATCCCATCCTAATGGTGTGGACGGTGCACTGACTATCTCCCCCTTTAACTAATTATGGACCTGGAAAACAAATCTACCTAAATGCCCTTTTTTCTTACCTAACTCTTGTCCCAAGGTCATCTCACAGACGTGTGTACAGAAGGTGGGTTCCTTGTTTGGGTGCCTGCATCATGTGCAAATTTGCTATGATCTATCCAGTGGCAGGGTTACCTTGGGATCCTGAAGAGAAGTCTTACTGGTGAAATCAGCAGAAGGGGGCCATCAGGATCGTCTGGCATGGGCACATTTACAATTCTGGATGACCAGGGATTACTCGATTACTAGGGATAGCTAGGGACACCAGATTGTGTAAAACATCAATTTACAAGGAATGAAAAAAAACCTGAATGGGTGAGAGAGGGTGGGAGTTACTAGCCCATCAAAGCTTAGAGATGAGCTTTGAAAGGTCAGGCCACACAAAATTACAATTTAGGTATAGATGGAGGTCAATGGCTGAGTCATACTACATCTCCTTATATGCCCTGATTTCACCAACAGTGAGATAGATCTGCCATAATTCCCAAACCAAAATCGGTTTCTGTCCACCTGTGCATTTTATGTTTTCTCACCCATTCTGCATCCTCCAACACCACTTGTTGCATTCTCCATTATTGAAATGAAAAATAAATAAATACACAAATACAAAAATAAAATAACATCTACAACCATGTGCAAACCAAGGAATTTAAATATAGAAATCTAACCAAACCATGAGAGGTGCATGTTTCGATACAGAGATACAGAGGTACAGAGATAGTTATATACTTCAAAATACACCAAACACTAAAATATGTTTTGGATAGACTAAACCCTGAAGGCAACGATTATAGAGCAACCAGTGAGATCATCTTTTTTTATTCTCACTCCTCTAAACTGATAAATGTCCTTAAATCAGCTATAGCTACATTTTTCTCATTTAGTTTAATGGTATCTGTATAATTGCCTTACACAACAGTGATGCTAGGGGATCATTTATTCTACTCATTTATCTACCTTTATTCAGCCAGAGGTTAAAGGTCAGCTACAATTGGCAAACTGGTATATTCTGTTATTTACATACACTTTTAATTTTCAATTAAGCCTTCAGTGCAGAGGTACCAAAAACTAACTATTCCCCAATCCATAAGGCAGCTTTAGGTCTAAAAACAACTCAACTTTTGATTGCATCACAATTTGTCATGTTATTTTTCTCCTTTCAGTATTAGATGTTATGTACATTAGTGCATTCAAGCCATCAACCGCCTTATGCCGAGATTTCATACTGTACATCCTTCATGGATAAAACACTTTTATATACTGCATGATACAATGACTACAGTGATGTCCTGTTAAAAATTGATGAGCAGGTTGTCCTTGCAATCCAGTTCTTATGTGAGAAATGGTTTTCACAACATTTAGTCTGCACAGTGCAGAAACAATCAAATATGTTTATATGCTTTTCTGTGCATTTAAAAGTTCAAACTGATAACTAGATCCTGTCATGCAGCCTATATAGTTGATCTGGCTGTGTCACTAGCTGCAGCTCTAGCCCTCAGCTGTGGGTTAATGAATCTGACCTCAGTGTGTTTTAGCTTTTGTGCTGGCTACAGATTTACCCCTCAGCTGTGCAGTCTGCTTCTGCCCCATGCCCCCAGCTGGAATTGGCCTGTCTCCATGGAGGCAGCCGGTTCCTCAGTGCTTGTGATAGTGTCTCCAGGCTAAACAAGTGTGCTCTCTTTTGTTTTGTACCTGGAATTGACCTTGGCTATGTTTCTTGTTTTTTCGCTTGTCTGCTTCCTGCCCTGACCTCTTGCTACGTTTACCGGATACTCCTTGTTTCCTACCCGCCTTGACCTCTTGCTACGTTTACTAAATACTCCTTGTCTGCTGCCAGCCCTGACCTTTTGCTTCGTTCTTGGATTCCACTTCATCTCTGACCTTCCATTGCCCTACACTATGTTTACTCTGTGGGTCTGTAGCAACATTCATAGTATATAGTCCAAGTCCTGGGGACATCCGAGTACCGGTAGGCACACTAGCCTTAATGGAGCTGCTGTAGGTGAAAACAACATCACTAAATACTCAGACCTGGGTGTTTGCTTACATGACCTTATAGATGTACTTTACTTCTATTTTGTGAAAACGCAGATAAACTGAAACTAGACACAAGGTGTGATTATAACCACTGGAATTTATTAGGTGTGTGTGTGTTTACAAAAGCTTTTTGAATGCATATAGATGTGTATAATCACACATAGTGTGAATGAAGCCTAATACTGTAATTTTTGAACTTTGGTTGATATTGGACAATGTATCTGTAAAAAATATCCTGAGCAATGTCATTGACCAAAGATGCCCATCATCATATTTGTTCAATCACATTACCCAGGAAATCCAGGGCTGTTGTTTACATTATAATAGCACTCTGGATTCTGTCAGTTAGTGGTGGTACTATGGAGGGGAAGTATCATTGCACAATGGATCATCATCCCAGCAGGCAAACATTGTCAGAAGGCAGGTCATCATGATTGCCGATGGATCTACAAACACAAACTCCCATATTCTCTTGGGGGGAAAGGGTGTAGGGACCTGGACACTGGGACAATGAGCCTTGCAAAGGGGGAGGGCGGCCGCATGTTTGCTGCCCTCCTTTTGCTGGCCTTGAAAGGTGTGGTTTGAATTGCAAGGCAAATCCCACAACATTTTTTTTTTTTTAGTTTTTAAGGAAATACACAGTATGGTTTAGTGTCAGAATACAGCATTTTAAGCATCCCACAAACATGTTATTAAAATGACTTTTGTTTTTTTAATGTTGCCCTTTAAGCTATATGAAAAGATCCTCTCTGCAATGACTAGTATTTAAAAAAATAAATACTTTGGCACATACTGCATTTCCCATAGCAGTGCTCAGCTACCCATGTCCTTTTTTCACAATATCCTATCTATTAGCCTTGAAAAAAGGCCACACAAATAGCTAGTTCTACCTCTATAGACTTTAATGGGGTTTGATGCCAAGTTCAGGGTTTGTGGACTTCCTGCTGGGTTCAGCAAACCCAGCTCAAACCAAAGCCAGCCAGGTTCAATGTTTCCCAATGGAGAATTTTTACTTTTGAGTGGACCAAACTTTTGAGTTGAAACAATTAGATACAGTCTGGTCACACAAAGGCACCTCATTTCCCCAACAGATGACACTGTGGGTAAAACCTATAATGCTAGCTTCTGAACCCAACACAACATGGAAGACAGATGCAGACTGGTGGAAAGTAGATAAGGAGTTACATTTTTTGATGCAAACATTCCTAAAAGCAGCATAGACAGGGACATGAATGAAGTATATTTTAATAACTTTTACTATTAACCAAATAGTAAAAATAATATGAGTAAACAATGGTACAAGTGTAATGGCACAGAAATGCATATGTAAACAAGAACATGTGACCTATTTTTGTAATCATGCATTCTACTTTCAAACAGGAAAACAATCTATACCAAGAACAAAAGAATGACAAGAATGTTGACTTCCTTTTTTTTCTTGATTTCAAGAATAATTCAGAGAAAGTTAAGAATTTCCAAAATTGGCTTTTTATTGTGGAAAACTAGTCTGTTGAGAGTCTCTTGTTTGTTTGTCCCTCATGCAGAGTCAGACTTTTACATTAAACTGCTAAGGAAACATGCTTGCTAAAAAAAATAATAACAAAAAAAATAATAATCCACACAAACTCAGCTTTTCCCTTCTTGGGGGACCCTAAATCTCCATAGACAAAAAAAATGAAGAGGTATCAATCTGGGGTGTCACACCTTTTCCAGCAGTTGTCCAGAGCTATCCATTATGTTCTGTCAAGAGAAATCTTCCAAGAAAACAACATCAGTCTCATTTTCATTCATCACAAGAGCAGTTCTTTAAATTGGACTGCAATTGCATTTGAGTTTGTCAGAAGAATGTATAGACAGAAAGAGAGCAAGTAAGTGTGGGGAGGTAGGGTGACAAACATTTTATTCTAGCATATTATCACAATCATCTTGCATAAAAATATATGGGGGCGCATGCACGGGATCGCCGATGTCGGACGTGTTCTAAGTCGGCTCCGCAACTCCCTCGGGCAAGAAACTCATTAGCAAGGAGCTCTTGCTCCCCATCACACTCCAAATAGAGGACATACTCTCCCCCATCACCACACTACTCCATGTCGAACCTTGGGAAGCGGATCGAGCGAGCAAAGCCAGGTAATACCATCGCTGATGCCCTGGCCAAGGCCGCATCCAAGATGGCCACCGCTGTCCCCGCTCGTGCAGCATCACCCGCCGAGCAACCAGCCTCAGATAGCGATATGGATGAAGAGCGCCAGGCCATAGAAGCCGATGCCTCTCTGCAACCCCATTCCGCACTCCTGAAACAATTCGAGGCCATGCTACAACGGGCCCTCCACACCACTTCTAAGCAAATCACCGATAGACTCCTGAAGGAGATCAGGGACATCGGGCAGCGTACTTCAGTCCTGGAAGATCAACATGAGGAACTAACCGATGAAATCATCTCCCTGCACAAAGACATTTCCACACTTAAAGAGGATAATGCTACCCTTCTCACTAAAATTGAGGATGCTGAAAACAGGTCCCGTCGATACAATTTGAGGATAAGAGGAATCCCGGAACATATCAATGATCTGTTTGCTACCACTCTGGCACTGTTCCAGGAGCTTGGACCGGACATCCCTGTGGACCGCTTAGAAATCGAAAGGGTACACAGAGCGCTTACTCGTAAGAAACCAGATGGTCCACCCAGAGACATTATAGTGCGGCTTCACTTTTACCGCACGAAGGAAAGATTGCTCCAAATAGCTAGAGAAAAAGCACTCTCAGCTCCTCTCAACTTCCAAGGCCATATGTATCAGATTTATACTGACATAGCCCCTTCAACCATAGCTAAAAGGCGATCTATGAAACCCTGCTTGGCATCCTCCAGAAACATCAATTACCGTATCGATGGGGGTTTCCATTCAGCCTCATTTTTACCTATAGGGGGCGCACACACTCCTGTTCTTCTTTGGAAGATGCACGCATCAGATTGTCATCCCTGGGCCTCTCGGACGACGACATCCCTTCTTCTCAACCGGCTACTCCATCCTCTACGTCCAAACGGTCTCGCAGCGACTCGGACCCCGCCAGGCCTGGTGACCCCCGCAGTCCAGCACCCAAGATGAACCCACGAGCTGGCCAACAGAGATGAACGCTTTGGATCACTATAATTTTCTCTCTTGCTTTACAGCTACTCCTCTCGAATCTACGGAACTGATCCTTACGGATGATCCCACAAGAATAGCTGCCTCGATGCCCCCCGATTTTCCTGGACCCCTGATTGAAACTATACACCACCAGGACTTCTAGCGTCTAGAATCCTTCTTGGTCTTGCAAGTAACAGCTAGATATCGTGTTACCTTAGTTTATTTGTTCCTATAGCCTTACGCTACTAGTTATTGACGTGAACATTTTATCACCACCCCTTATTAAGACACTGTTTTTAGTGAAGGCCTCATAGGTGTGGACATAGTTGTAGATTTCACAAGGTTGGGGAAGATTCACAACTTTGTGCCACCTTGGGAGGGCTGATGCCATGGGGACGGAATGGGACAGGAAACACATTATCAAGATCCCATGCCCATAACTGCTACTATATTAGGTTATTCTATGAGGGAGTGGGTTATCGGATTTTGCATCTGCAAATTTACCCTGGACTTTCACATGGTGTTCCTTTCACCCTCTATATGAGTCTCACACGATAACCCCTAAAGACCTTACGTGGATATTATGACCCTCATCCAATATTAAATACTCGGGTTTCTACTCTACACCCTTTCAAATCTTCCGAGGTACTAGACAAGGTTGTCCTCTTTCTCCAATTTTATTCGCGCTTGCTATTGAACCCTTAGCACTTTGGGAAGCACACAAGCCGGTCCTTAGAGGGAAGTTGATCCAAGTAGCCGCTCACTTGAAGAGAGAGAGACTACAGCTACTTCGCAAACTAGAAAGAGACTTTCATGTGGCCATGCAGTCCTTCTCTGAGTCCCCCACCTCTCTCGCCAAACAAAAACTAGAAAACCTCCGCTTACATGTCCACTGGACCTCTACCCTTCTATCTCCATCCCCACCCTTCTCTCTACTGCCCCCTCTCCTTTCTTTTTCTTCTGTCAACTGGTCCCTCCCTAGCTATCTCTTCCCGGTGATCCGTTGATACGAGCCCGAGCTGGCTCCCGTAAGCAATCATGACCTACATGTTATGCACTATACCTATTGCCTGGAAGGGTTATATCTTCTGCCAAAAAATTAGTGTGATATTATGCTGTGTTTAATGTATTTGTCTGGACCGGCCTTGGGAGACCCTCCCTCTCTTTCTATGTCTTGTACTATGTTTATTGTTGCATGTGTTTTTTGTACTTCCAAGAACTGTATTGTTGAAGATTGCTACACTGTAGATTGCGATCAGTGAAGCTTTGTTGTACACTTGCAATTTTCAAATAGAAAATTTTTTTGAACGTTAAAAAAAATATATGAAGTAACTTTTGCTTTAACTGTTCTGAATGCATTACAGTTTTAAAAATGTGGAAGCCTACTGAGAGTCTTGCAGAACAGTATGTAAAGCCCCCTTAAAGAGCACCTTTCATCAAAAAAAATGTGGGTTGTCATTGTTGGCTTTTTCTGAAAATGCTAGCTACCTTGAGACAAGACCCAGAAGAACTAATCTGTGTGTCTTCAACTGTTCTAGGTCAATAAGCCAAACAGCACTGAAACCAAATAAATTGTTAGACAGCCTGGGAACCTGCATTTTCAAAACGAAATGTCAGCAACAGCAACCCCACATGTTTATCTCATGATATGTGTACTTGAAAGTAAACCTGTGGCCAGTCTATGCAAATGTACATGTTAACAAACAGAAAATTAGCTATAAAACAAGCCCTCACTGACTTAGGTCAAAGTTCATAGGACAAGCACTGACATTGTTATGGTAATTCTTTCAGCCAGATCAGCTCACTCTGCTCCCCATTTCCAGCATTAGGTCAGCTGCCATCCAGCCTTCTAGCAGCTAATGTAAATACACAACAGGTGCCCTGGGATGTGGGAATCAGGGTGGGTTAAGCTGATGAGAGAGCAACTTGAATTACTTCAGTGCAGTAAATGTGAGAAATAATTACTTCACAGTGCCTACATGTGTCACCTGCACTATGCTATCACAAAGGGGGCTCATCAACCACCTTGTGATAGCAATACAGTTGATTTAAAAAGAAAAAAGTTTTAAAAAGGCTAACAAAATAAATAAAAAGCAAAAAAAAAATGTAAAGCCCCCGGACACTATGTGCACATTGGGTGCACAGGTGTATGAAAACTTTAACGTGTGCCACACATTTTAGATATTGCTGCACATGGCATAGTGGAAGCAATAATTCTAAGGCCATCATTCAGTATTAATGACACATATATGACCCAAAAGTGTAAACTATTGACAGCTTAGCATTCTGTAGTTTTTTTGCTGTGTCATTTGCGCACATAATTTAAAAACATTAATTATTTAGTATCTATTTACTCGATGCAAGCTCATCTTTTATATTGTTTAAAAACATGGGTATTATGTCAGTGTACACTAAAATTAATTTACGTGTATTTGTTTGCTGAAAATATGGGTTTGATAAACAGTTGTGCTAAAATCTTGTGACATAAAAATTGCAAGTGCCACCATTTTATTTGTCAGATTCTCTGCTTTCAGAAAATGTAATGTTTTGGGAGTTTTAACTAGTCCTCGGGCCTATAATGTATATTTGCACAAAATGAAAACAATGGCAGCAAGAGGGTTAAGACCAGAGATCTAAAGGATGGTTTAATTTAAAAAACTAAAAACTTTTTGGTAATGATTCCTAGTTCAGCTCAACTGGATCAACATTTGAATTGTTATACAGCAGATATGTTTTGAATTCGGGAAACAAATATCCTTTACCATAAGGGATGCATTTGATTTTATGTACTGAATAAAAATGGAATCCTAAAATATGTTACATTGCTAGGTAATCTGTTTTTATTAACTTGTTTGATTTGTTTAAGACTACATAGTAATGATGCTCAGACAGATGGTGCTGCAATATAATTCTCCTAATCTAAAGGTTAAAATGACAATTTTGCTGAAATAAAGACAAAATACGCTACTTAACAGTCATTATGGACTTGATGACAAGGATATAATGGTTTTCATTACCTGCTTGGTTTAATTCCACAGGCGGCGTACAGTTAAAAAATGTTCGCAATATAGAAATTTCATTGTTGATCTTTCCAGCAGATTCAGAAAAGTGTACACTATTTTCTACTTCCTGTAAAACTCTCTGTATGGTATTTAACATTATATTTGGTGTTCACCCTTTAGAAGAAAACCTTTTTCCAAGCCTTTATATGTACATTTATCTTAGAGCCAAACTGGTGAGATACAACGGAGCTAGACTGTACCTCATTGGTGACACCATAATATCAAAATACCAAATGGTATACCAAATATGTTGACGCTAACTTGCATAAGGCGTTTAGCATTATCACTTATTAAATTCAGGTAATATTCCCTTCAATTATCAATCATGTGAAAAGCAAATTCCTAACAGAAATTTTCTTTTTGTATAATTAGATACATTGAAAGCATATTCACAGTGAAGGTTCTCAATATCTTTAGAAGTCATAAAGTGTTACTAAACAATACACGTAAAACAGACATCCTAGTCCTGGCTAATGTCTTAAACCACCACCTTTGTTTTAAATTTTCCAATTATGTATAAAGGATAAATTCCTTTTTTCCCCCTGATCTTTTTCTCTTCCATGCATTCCCCCTGTACCTGTAATACTTTCATTTTTGGCCATGCAGTATAAGCAGTGCACAAATCTTTTGGTTACATGTAGTGCTATACTCAAACACATGCATGTGTCACTATATTCATGCTGGTACTTCCCTGGGCAGCTTATTATAAATAGAAGTGATGGTTGCTCTCAATTTTACCACAATGGGCATTTTGCTTTGCTCTTAAGGTGCCCATACACTGTGCGATTATCGTACGAGAATCGCGGTAAATCCCGCAATCGTACGATAATCGCAAACTGTATGGAAGGCGTGCAACCGTTTCTGCGCACACTGCCCGTTTGCAGTCATCGGAAGGCCAAGGTCAATTCCAAGATGGACAGATCATACAAGCTTTTAATTAGCTTACAACCATCGCAAGACAAAAGTCTTGCGATGGTTGTAAGGTGTATGGGCACCTTTACATACCAGCTCTGGCTGCCTTGGCACATATCATTTCTATTCGGTATCCAAGTGAGCACTGGAGAGTGGTTACATTCCCACACACAGTGAGACAATGTAGAGTGAACATAGGCACCCCCATTTAGGAAATTGAACCTGAGAAGAATTTAAAAGAATGTGTGTGAATCTGCTGCCATTATAAGGGTTACAGATGGATAGTATTAAAGGTACTTAAATCCTTTTTTTTTTGGAGGCTTAACATTAACCTGCAACCTGCAAAACTTCAAACAATTTCTAAGATGTATCCCACACTCAGCAAAGTGTTAGTGTGTACAGACACCCATGTTCAAGATATCTTTGATGACATACAGTTTATACCATTTTCATTGAGCCATTATATGAAGATACAAACTCAAAGCCCACCTCCAAATAAACAACTCATGCTTTTGAAAACATTCTTCAATATGTGGTATTGATCTGGTCATTGTGTATAAAAAATACAATAAGAGAAAAAAAAGTCTAGGAGTATACTTGGCAATAAAGTGGAGTAACCCATTGTGACCGAATTTCATTACTTTGCAGCAGTCACAACAGTGCTAAATTCTGACTGGCTGCTTTCATAGTATATCATTGTTCACTGCTTTATTGTTAAAGCCCAGTTGAGAGATGGTGTCTTTACTTAATTCTTTTTTTTTTGTAAAGTGTGAACTAGCACAAGTAAAAACATTTGTATGTTAAAAAATGTCCCCATTTCTATGAAATTAGAATACTGAAAATAATGCAAAAATAATAATGCCCTTCAGGATTGCTGCTTGAGTTACCAAAAACTGGGCAGAGGAGATCAGACATGACAAAAATCAAACAAACACTTAAATATGAAGCTTTTGATGCCACCCTACGCTACACTGACAATGACAGTTGTTGGAAACATCACCTTTTCTGTCTCAAAACAATGGAAAAAAATCTAATATTTGGGGTGGTAGAGCAAAACTTCATAAATAGTATTGCTTAAATGATTGACCCAGGACCAGATTGTGACCTCCCTGACTGTAAGAATGCCAAAATGTAAGCTTTTAAAACTCACTCAGTTACTTTAATGCATTACCATTGACCCAGCACTTTAATAACATATGCAAACCAATATTTACATAAGCAAATGCATTTTTTTTTGCCAGACTGAGATTTTAGTTGCTTCAGATAATGAAGGGCAACTATGCAGCAAACCTGCAATACATGTATCCTATTTTCTATTAAAGGAACACTTAATAGTAGCAAAACCCTTTCAAGTATATTATGTGCTCTCTATATAAATAATTTTGAACATGCCATCCTAAGCGTTAATGATCTCCAAAGCTCTCTCTGTTGCTTGTATGTTTTGAGGCTGATTTATTAAAGCAATAGATAATTTTTACTTAGAAAAGTGAATGTTTACTTTGAAAAGTGTATGTACAGCTTAGCAACCAAGGTGATCCTGTGTTCAAAGATTAATAGACACTGATGTTTGAGGGAAATGTTAAAATATGGATTTTTGTCTCTTCCTTGATGGGATAACAGCTTTACATTATTCACTCCAGCAAAGTAAACATTCACTTTACAAAGTGAACACTCTATTTCCAAAGTATGTCAACCCTTGTATGGCTTGGCCACAGCTGATGCAGCTTGCTCTCTTCTTCTAAACAAAATTTGATTAGAGAGCTGATGCATACGTGGGGATGTAGATGGGGGAATTTCCATAAGAACTAATGGCCTTCTAGAAGCATGTGTACAAAAGACACAAAGGAGGCATTCCCAAATGTCACCCTATATGTACAAAGGCACAAAGGAGGCATTCCAAAATTTCACCATAAAAATCTGTCTGAGCAGATTTTTTGCAGAAGCAGACCAGAGGCTGTAGCAGCTGTGAGCAAAATATGCAACAGAAAACTACACTAATAGCAGATTATGTTAAAATAGTGAAGATTCTCAACTGCTTTAGTAAATCAACCCTATTGCGTGTAATTGAGGAACATACTGCTAAAGCAGAGGGAAGGGGTGTGTTAATTCAAAGTGCACTTATCCTTTAAGCTGACATTTGTGCTTACTTGACTCTTACAATTGTTCCTTAAATAGATGAATTATAATACATTCTTAATGGAAGACCTAGTACCTTAATGGGGATTATTACTGCACTAAAGAATTTACTGTAGCCTTTGTGACTCCAAATCTTAGGATCTCATGCTACCTCCAATTATAATGACCATTAACCGACACAGAAAGTAGCAATTTAACAAATATTAATGGTGTAAAGGTCTGATGTTATGAAGGTATGAATAGAAAATCTGACCTTGATCATTTTATGCAGCAAAGCATGTCTGTTGGTTGGTGGGGGTAATTAATGAGGAGAAAATGCAGAATGTTTTACATGGTTAAGGAAGCGAATTACCAAGTAATGTAATTTTTGATGTTAAAGTGGACCTCCTGGCAAATATGAAACACTTTTAAGTCTGGATGTGTATTCATTCCAAAATGAAATGTAATCTTAAAAACACTAGTATAGCTAATTGAAACCACTCTTTATTAACCTCCAGTAATCAACTGTACACCAAATATTTGTGTGAGAGGTTATGCATGGTGAACCAATAATGATTTATTGCAATGTACAGTGCTGTTACCTAATATGTTTGTGTTCCTGGAAGCTGGAGGTGTTTTGCCAAGCTTACACAAAGTTGTGGGGCTGTTAGAGTAAACAGACATATTACTCATAAACTAGGTATCGTAAAAGGATTGTGAGTCACAAAAGTGACTAAGCAGCATTGCAAATATTTTAGTTGGTAAAACAGTCTATTTATGAGTTCTGATGGTGTATTTATGGTTTGGATTATTTCCATTTTTTTACAATCACTTTCAAATTCAGCAGGATTACTTATCAGTGGGGCAAGCTATGCTGCTTTTTGAAAGTAGTTATTTTCACACAGATACCCCTCTGCCTTACTCAGGCACTGAGCACTGCGTTGAGGAGGGAAGGGTAGAATCTATATGTGTAGCTGAAAGTACTGGGTGTTCTTGGAACTACAGCAGCAGATTGACACTTTGACACTGCAGGCAGGGACACTAAAGAAAGCTGCGAGAGGGTAGATATTTTGGTAGAAATTTAAAGATGACAGGTTTACTTTACTAAGTGGTTACTGATAGAGGCATGTTATATACTGGCTACTGACTCTGAAATACAGAGAGAAGATAGATTTTATGAACCAAGTTGTAACTTCACAGGACATATGTTGTGTGGCATATTTTAAACACACACACACACACACACACACACACACACACACACACAAATGCTGTAAAGTAAGAATGCTTTCAGAAATAAAAAAGTGTTAATAGTTTATTCTTCAACGACCAAAATGGAAAGTAAATGAACAGAAGAGAAATTGAAATCAAATCAATATTTGGTCTGACCACTCTTTGCCTTCAAAACAGCATCAGTTCTTCTAGGTACACTTGCACACAGTTTTTGAAGGAACTCAGCCAGTAGGTTTTTCCAAACATCTTGGAGAACTAACTGCAGATCTTCTGTGGATGCAGGCTGCCTCAAATCCTTCTGTCTCTTCATGTAATCCCAGACAGACTCAATGATGTTGAGATCAGGGCTGTGTGGGGGCCAAACCATCACTTCCGGGATGCCTTGTTCTTCTTTACACTGAAGATAGTTCTTAATGATATTGGCTGTATGTTTGGTGTCATTGTCCTGCTGCAGAATTAATTTGGGCCCAATCACACACCTCCTGATGGTATGGCATGATGGATAAGTACTGTATCTGCTTGTATTTCTCAGCATTGAGGACACCATTTATCTTGACCAAACCTCCAACTCTGTTTGTAGAAATGCAGCCGCAGATTTGCAAGGAACCTCCACCATACTTCATTGTTGCTGCAAACACTAATTATTTTACTGCTCTCCAGCCCGTCGGCAAACAAACTGCCTCCTGCTACAGCCACATTTTTTAAAGTTTGACTCATCAGTCCAGAGTACCTGCTGACATTTTCTCTGCGGTCTTGCATCCAAAAAAGCCATACCTCTGATGTGGAAACAAGGCTAAGCGACTCAACTATGCACGAAAAGAAGGAACTGGTGTGCAAAAAAAAAAAGACTGATGAGCCAAAATGTTAAATATTTGGCTGTAACAGAAAACTGGAGAATAAACTATAAGTGCTGCAACCTTGGACTCTTAACTGAATCAGTATTTTTGCTTGCACAGGATGATGGAAGTCAGCAGAGCTTCACCTCATTCACTAAGCAAAGAGAAAATTACCTTACATAGTTAACAGCCTATTTGCCTTTAGTAAATCCACCCAAGTATGTAATCAAAATGCCTACATACAATCCAGTAGACATGTAAATGTTGTTTTGTTCCAAATGAATATTAGTACAAATTTTGTTAAATTCAGACATTCAGATGAATCCGAATTTTGGAATTAGAACACGGCCGAATGCAAACAAATCTGAATGCTTCTTTAAATAAAATTTGGATCTGTCCAAATTTCGTTCAAAACTAAACTAAATCGGACATGTGACCGTTCTCTGGCTAATGCACATTTTTTTGGGCTGTTGGGGATTGCATTACAGGCATGGTCATATGACTTCCTGTTGTGAATCTTTTCCAAACTGAAATTTCAGAATCATTAAAGAGGAACTCCAGGCAGCATAAAACATAATCCTTGCAATGAGGCTGGCCGCATGGCTGCTAGACTGGTCCCTGCAGCCTCTCTTCCCCTCCGCTTTGGTGGTCTAAGCATCTGTGAGTCATCACATCTAATACAGTGTAAGGACACCAATGGACATTCCATCGCCGGTGCAGAGGGGGTGAGAGGCTGCAGGGATTAGTCTAGCATCTATGTGGGACCAAGGTTAAGGTGAGTATATCTTTGTTATTTTAGACTCTAGATGAACATGTGCACTTAACCCTTGCAGCGTGGGAGCAGCTCCACTGCAAGATTTAAGATTTATTCTGCCCGCTGCACCAAACTCCTATCAGTCCAGAGCTTGGGTCTGAGCCTTGACACTTTGGGCTCATAGGATACTGGGTGTCAGTCAGCCTGACGGAGGAGTGGTGTCACATCACTGGAACAGCGAGCCTATGGGAGACAGCACTGCAGATTGAAAGAGTATAGAAGCTGGAGTTTTTTTTTTTCTCGTTTAAACTGTGCTTGGGGCTGGAGTTTTTCAATTTATGCCCCAGCTGGACTTTGATTTTTAATTAATCCATCACTGGATTAAATCATAGCTTTTTACCTCTGCCTGGAATTTAACTTTATTGACCATTATGTAAACATAATATTTTTAAATTCCACTATTTAGCATTAGTGTAAATTATTTTAAATAACTGATCTATGAGACATTAAAGCTTTGGGTAACTCAGTGTTGCTTTCTGGTTATTTGCAAGATGTGTTTCTAAAATGCTTTCAAACAGGATTTTCAATTAAAAACATTGTCGCTAATTTAACTGTATGAAATGTGAAAAAGCTGAGAAAGGTATTGCACAACTTAATGAATTTTCATTAGAACAGGAAAGCTTGAATTTCTACATTATTAGTTTGAGACCAATGTATGTCAGCTGGGACTAACCATTATTACTATCTAAAAGCCATTAGGTGTGTGAAATTAGCATAAAATGAACTTGCACTTCCAGAATTTTTAACAAATACCAGGTAAAGCCTTAAGGTGCCCATACACCTTACAATTTATCTGCAGATTTTATGTGGTCAGATGGAAAAAGTGCAACAGATTGGCCCAGGTGGAGATTACTCCATCCACACAGTTAGGTGTAGATGGAGGAATCTGTTGCACCTTTTCCATCTGACCACAGAAAATCTGAAGATAAATTGTAAGGTGTATGGCCGGCTTAAGATTGTTCTGTATCAAGAAACAGTTTTTTCTTACTCCCTGTGACATCATCACAAGGTATATAAAATTAGTGCAGGGGCAGCAGCTAGGAGGCCAGTTCCTTTTGATGATCCTTTTTTTTTTACTTCATAGTTATTTTGTATGGAATTACTAACAGTAATTTTTAATTTGAACTGCTCACCAGCAAATCACTCTGCATTCACCTCTATTGCTTAGCAACAAATTGTTGTATGTGAGTTATTTGTAGCAGAGCACACCAACCCAATGCTGTAGAACTGTAGAATTCTGTTGAAATCATAGCAACAACAAATCGCTTCTTAATTTTCAGTGACTATAGTGGTTAAATTGCTAGCTACAAATCGCTGTTACTTGCTGGCATTGGCAATTTGTAGCAGTGATAAGGCACATATGTTAATTTAAATGGTATCTAGACCCAAGAACAACATTTTTGCATATCAGTTCTTAGATGTGGTGGCTGGATTTGTTTTCTTTTTCAAGCATATTTTCCCTTTAATTTTACCTGGTGACCCTGCAAGACTTAATGTAGCACCAACAGTGTGCAGCACTTTACAAAATTAATGAAGACAATAGAGTCACAACACAATAGGGTTAGGAGAGGCCTGCTCGTAAGAGCTTACAATCTTAAAGAAAGGTGCAAATCATGCAAAAGGTAATAACTGTGAGGGATGAGTTGATGGAGAAACTAAACGTTCAGTTTTTAGGCAGAGGTGGAAGGCTTCCATGGAAAGATGATTGGCTAAATGGATACAGAGTAAGAAATATCCAGACTTATTGGGGTAGGAAGTTCCAGAGGATGGGAGATGCTCTGAAGAAGTCAAGGAGCTGAGAATGGGTTGGGGTGATGAGGGAGCTAGAGAGCAGGGGTCCTTGGGAGGAGTAGAGAAGACGGTTTGGTGGATATTTTAAGGCAAATTTGGTGATGCACCTTGGGGCAAAGTTGTGAATGTTGTTAATAGTATTTTAAATTTTGTCAGGTAAGCAGAAGCCAGTGGAGAGATTGGCAGAAGGGGTCAATGGACAATAATTGGTTGGTAAGGTGGATACATCTGGCAAAATTCACAAAACTGACTCAAAGAGGTATAGCCTATGAAAAAGTAAGCCAATAAGGAGGGAGTTGCAATTGTCAGGATGAGAGTAGGTAGAAGGTAGCGAATTAGTAGCTTGGTTAAGAAGGGGCATTGGTTAAGAAGGGGCATATTTTGAACATTATTATAGTGTATGTATATACTGTATATAAATAAATCCATGCCCAAAGAGTCTGCAGGAGTGCATTAGGAGTAGAGAGATAGATTTGGGTGTCATCAGTAGTGATGAGCCGAACACCCCCGTGTTCGGTTCTAACTTGAACTTTCGAACATGGAAAAAGTTCTAACTCGAACTTAGAACTCAATGCAAGTCTATGGGGGTAGAACTCATGGAAGGCTATCAACTGACCAGGAAAAGAGCAAAAACTTGGAGGTGAATGGAATGAAGTTTTCTGAGGGGGAGCGGGTGGTCAACTGTATCAAAGGCAGCAAAAATGTCTAATAGTATGAGCATAAGTAGTTGGCATTAGTTTTAGCAGTTAGTAAGTCACTAATGAGTTTAAGGAGGGCAGTTTCTGTGGAGTGTTGTGGGTGAAAGCCAGGCTATAAGAGGTCAGGAGGAGAAATCTCACTACCACCTCACTGTTATCAGTGAAGTGGTAGCTCAGGCACTTGTAGACTAGGCATTCTAGAAAGGTCTTACATTATTCAGAAAGTTGGCGTCCAGCATAGGCTCTTTCACCCTCTCTACTGGCATATTCCCCTCCCCTGTAAAACATGCACTGGTTACCCTCATTAAGTATGGGAGAGGGTATAATTCTCATAAATGAGAATTAGTGTAGAATAAAGCAGGAGGGTGACAGTTGTGGGGGAAAAGAGTCCAGGGCAGGTGGTTAGGTGGGCATCAGAAAAAGGTTAAGCAGCTTCCTTTGTGGAAACAGGGTCAAAAGAGGAAAGTATTGATTATGTTGGCATACATAGTATGTAAGTGGAGGAGTCATCTGGACAGTAAAGATCTCATCACAAATTGAATCCAGCTTGGTTTTTTTTAAAAGCTTGCTAATGTCCTGGGCAATGCTTAGCCCGTGGGTAGAGGAGGTGGGGTAAAAGTAGAAAGTTAAGAAGGGAGAGAGGAGTTAATGAGGACTTGATGAAGAGTGTATTAACAACAGTGATACAATAGATTTGTTTGTCATCACTGAGGGAGGAATTATATATTATTTTTTTTTAAACATGAGGGGACTGATTATGTTTGCTTTTTTCTCTGTGCCCACTGAGGAAATTTAAATTATTTGTAATAGTGAAACATTAACCTTCTGTTGATAGCATCAGTTTGACATCTGCTTGAGATGCTTCTTAGATCATCCAGAATTCATTGACAGGTGTATTTGATCTTCGGTTGACCTTCTTCTGACCTGACTTGTATGGGAGTGCAAAACCCATTTTAAGCAAACAAAAGCTTGTCAATACAGGCACTAATAAGGACACAACAGCAATAAAAACACTTTAGACATACAAAAGGAAGTTTAGAAGGTCTGTCAGTTTTTTTTTTTTTCTGTCTTACTACTGGAGATTTTCTCCTTCTTCTTGTCTTACTGGTAACATTGTTACCAGAACAGAAGAACTTTCTCCAGTTACGTCATGGGCAGCAATTAAAAGTTTACAAAGGTTCTGGCCTTCCCCAATACTACTTAAAGGAGGACTATGAGGTGAGTGAAAATCACTCAACCTCATAGTTCGAGCCGACGCGTGACAATGAAACTGTCACACGTCGACTCAATAGATCGAGAAGTGAGCGAACACATACCGTTGCTCGCTCACTTCTTGATCATCTCCCTACAGAGAGCCGTGACAGTTATAAACGGTTCCCTGCAGGGATTTCCCCCTTCCCTGCTCCGATCCTCCAGAGCTGGCTGGAGGAACAGACGGGGAGGGGCGGCGGGTACAGCTGGCTCTGCCTCTAGATAGGCAGAGCCAGCTGTCACTCAGGCAGCTGGGTGGATCTCGACAGTATAGTCGGGGTCTGTCCCGGCTGCGGCAGTCTCAGTATACCACAAGCTGTAGCTCGCGATATATACTGAACTTTGGGTGACGGGAGGCCGCTAGTTTATGTCCTCCCATGACCCTTAAGTGAACTATGGGGAAATTTCCCCTTACCTCTTTGTCCCTGACAGTGACATAACCACATAATTTAACTAGGCACTTGTACACTGTGTGATAGTTTTTGGTTCTGTCAATTTGGTACAGCTGATCAATACCTAACATGCATCTCTTAGGACTTAGGGCTGCCATGTTACCTCTGAGAAAGTGTGCCTACATAACTCTCCTTGCAATTAGCCATAACTGTATTTAGTAACTTATTTTAAACATCGTTCACATTAGCCAATTCAGCCTTGTTAATTAAGATGATTAATTAGCAAGGAAGTGTAGAAAAAAAGATCATAATGGCACTAATTCTGTTACAGGTTTTCATCCAGGGTGATCGTCTCTTTTAGACGGTGCAATTATTAATTTTTTTTCTGTTCTTTCTTATCTAAATCCACACACAAAAACATACTTGAAATATTTTCTTCATCATAAATTGCTCTGAAAGACATCAGCATTTTTCCAAATAACTGATAATGGTATTATTGCCCAAAAAGAGCAATTATGCTGGCATACAAAAAAAAACTAAAGAGAAAACTGAATGGTGTTAAATTTAATGCTTGGCATAAATAGGAAATCATATTTATTTCGTCGCCTTATATAATGATTCGTTTGCACTGTAAAAATCACAGAATGGATGGATAGGTGAAAATATTTTATTTTTCCGACAGATAAAATGGCCATTCTGACAAGGTATGAAGAAGAATATTATCTTCTTTTTTTTATAATACAATCCCATCACAAATGAAACTGCTTTGTTCCGCAGTGATGCTTCATCACCAAGCATATAAAGCAATGCTTATCTCTATCTGAGCCCTGATTTTCATAATATGTTGAATAGAGAATTGCCTCTGGGAAGAAAGTACTCAACACAAAAGTGCTCTGTTAAGATTATATCTTAAGACACATTTGTCAGAGCTCAGTGACAGTAGGGGTCACTTAATGATTCCAGAGTAGTCCTGGCTCAGGCCTTGACTCCGAAGTACTGTAGGCCTCAGGTAAAGGCTTCAGTCACGCACTATATTGCAGTTTGCATGGTTTCTAAGTTATAGAATGACTGATCTAGTGACAGTACTGAGAGGCCAGTTTATTAATGATAACAATGGCTGAAATGCAGTATGTGTGAATCCTACACCTGCCACAGCACACGTTGGGTACATCTAGCTACAGATAAGCAGTTATTGATTTCTACTGAATATATTGGCAGAAGTAACGTTTGATTCCTTGGCTATCAATCTTCTCATCCTTGAATCTTCAGGATTTTGTTGATATTGCTTAGGCTTTTGTTTGGACCATTACTTTTTCTGTCATCTCATTTGGCACAAATTTAGTTTTATTTTGCTGGATGTTACAGCTTGTTACGATAGACTGGCATCTATCCAAGAAAGTGTCTAATGCTACAGTCTTAGAATCAGCTGAGGCCAGAGAATGTATTACTTTTCCTATCTGAGGCACTGACCTGAATGGAAATATTTTACAAGAAAAATGTATTTAAAGTGCTTTAAATACCGCTTATTATATTACATATTCTTTGTTCTGACTATATTTAAAGTATTAGTGGATTCTCACTACGTATACATTTGTGTTAGGAGCATAAAGGCATGTTGCTAGGATCTCTGCCCCTTTCCCTAAAGCTGCAAAGCTGCCACCACAATGATGTCTCTCTTTCCTGGCATGAGTGTCAGTTGCCAGACACAGGCACTATGCTGCTGGCAATGCCTGTGGAAACTCCCACTAGCTGACGGAGGTTGCATTTTCATTGCTAGGCAGCAGATCAGCTGTTCTCATTGGCCAGTGACACTATGGTTCTTTATTTCAAAGTCACCAGCCCAGGTGATGGCATTGGCTTCTTGGCTCTTTCACCAAGTGCCTTGCCTCTGAGTGTTCCCATTCCTTGACTCTTGCCTGGAAAACAGGCTACTGATTGCTGCCTACCCCGACTTTTGCCTAGATATTGTATTATGCTACTGATTGCCACCTGCCCTGCCTGAATAATGGATTACACTATTGATTGCCACCCGCTCTGAACCTAGCTTAAATGACAGCCTCTGCCTGCTGCCAACTCTGACCACTGCAAGCTTGGTGTCCAGCCAGCCACTAGTCTTAATTGATCCTGCATACTGCACCTGCCTTGAACCATTCCACATATCGGTGCCTTTTCACACAGTAAGTAAACTCTCTGGGAAGCATCCCATTTCTGCAAATGTAGCGCTATGCCTTTAGTGCTGGGGGCATCCAAGAACTGATATGCATATTAGCTGTAAGACAAAGGCAGATGCTACAGGTTAAACGATGCATAAACCTTATTATTTTTGCAGAACAGGACATGGTCTGGTAAACTTTACAATTTATCCCTGCAGCCTATGAAAACATGTCAATATGATTGATGGTAACCTTATCTAAAGAGAATTATTACAGTTGCAGGTTCTGTGTTTGTATCCATCTTTGCTGCAAGCAAGCCATTTCTGCACACTAGCTGGTGCTATTTGTAGACTAGCTATACATGCAGCTAAATTAAAGTCCATCTCTGGGCTTAAAAAATGCATCTGTATCACAGTAGATATAAATGCAGTTGGCAATAAACAAATCTTCCTGCTGGCTTTGTTCTAGAGCTAGCAAATCGGTTCTTTTACATGTGGGTGGAAGAATAGCTCTCGCTGTACTTACATGCCTTCTTACATGTGAGCACTGCAGGTCTCAGAGACCTCAAAGCTAAGGTCACATATCTGCCCTTTTTCTTCCTGACCATTATCAAACACACAGCCCAGGCACTGTTTTGCAAAACACTGCAAAAAACCTGATGGCAGCATTGCAGTGTGAACAGGGTACAAAAAAACCCCAATTGATTTCTATGTTCCCTTGCCATGACTGGCATTGAACAAGTGTAGAAATGCACCAATCACCTCACATAGTGTGAATGGGCCCTAACAATCTGTCTCAGAGGAGAAGATTTTTCAGAGCACAGTAGGATGTATTGCAGGTGGCTGCAGGCTGTATTGCTGGAAATTGGTCTGGGTCAGACCATGCTGCTGGAAAAATGATTTACCATTAGTAAAGAAAACCACATTCTATTGGCATGTAATTAGCCTACTTGGAGTAAAAGCAAAATAGGTAAAAGTATACCTGCAATTTTACTAAGTTTTAACAACTCTAAGGTCAATCAGCCCATTCCAAAATTGAAGATACAAGGCTAACAAAAACAGGTCAACATATCTAAATATGTACAACATGCTATTGATATTTAAGTAATATTAATTTGGGGGGTTGTGATGTGAAAAGAGCTCTTTGATCCATGTAAAATGTCAGACACCTAGTTAATAGTATGACTACCAGTTGACACAGGCCAGGCCAAGATATAAATTGCCATACTGACCACATATGCTTACATTTTCTAGGGCTTTTATATAATCTTTATGAACGTGGGATTATTTTTGGCGCTCGGAGCCATGAAGCGAGTATCAGCAAAACAGCAGAATTTGTTAAATGTTCAAGAGCAGGTGTTGTTAAAGTGTTTAAAGACTGGACTGTCAGCCGAAAATCTGGGTCTGAACGTGCGAATTGTGTCCGTCAGCGACTAGTCAATGTTGGGGTAGAACGGAGAGTGACAAGACTGGTAAAAGACAACAGAATGGCAACAGTGCATCAAATTACTGCAGATCTTAATCAGGGATCCTCTCAAATGATCTCTGAACGCACTGTTTGCTGTACACTGCATTGTATGGGATATGGAAGCAGAAGGCCTGTTCAGCACCTTTGCTGTCTGTAGTTAACAAGATAAAACGTCTCCAATTCGCACAGGAACACAAGGATTGGACAGTCCAGCATTGGAAAAAAGTCATGTGGTCCGATGAATCACGTTTCCAGTTGCATCATGCAGATGGCAGAGTGAGAATTTGGCAGAAACAGCATGAAAGCATGCGCCCCACATGCATGAGTACAACCCTTCAAGCTGGTGGGGGCAGTGTTATGGTTTGGGACATGTTTTCCTGGCATGATTTGGGCCCTTTAATTCATGTGGAACAACGTCTGAATAGCACAACAAACAAAGTATCGTTGCTGATCAAGTTCATCCTATCATGTTGAAGGCGTATCCCAATGGAGATGGCTTCTTCCAACAAGACAATGCGCCATGCCACGGTGCTCGTATTGTGCAGGAGTGGTTTCAAGAACAGGAGGGAGACTGTACCTTGCTTAGGTGGTCCCCACAATCACCAGATCTCAATCCAATTGAGCATTTGTGGGACGAAGTTAAAAGAGCCATCAGGCAGCTGGTTCCACAACCATCAAATCTCACAGAACTGGACAGTGCTATTGCTCAGGCATGGTGTCAGATTACTCGCATCACCTTTCAAAATCTCGTGGAGTCAATGCCAAGAAGAATTGCTGCAGTATTGAAGGCAAAAGGTGGCCCAACAAAGTACTGATGGGGAGGCCATAATAATCTGGCCACTCAGTGTATATTTGAATGCAAAATGTTATATTTAGATCCTTCTTCATTCAATTTATCCCTTAACATAACAAAAAAAAACAATATATGTCAAATTACTATATACTTCTTTTAAACTATGTGCTTTATGCCTGCCTGTAGTTCAGCGTTAACATTTATTACTGTCAGGGACGTACGCAGCAGCGGCGTCTGGGCGGCAGATCCCGGCCCCTCCTCCAGTTCAAACGTCACTTCGTGACGTCGCGCTCCCTCAGCCGCCGAGCGTAGCTCCGCCCACGGACACCGGCTCCCTCGGTAAAAGCGAGGGAGATTCAATTGCTCGGCGTTCAGTCAATGGAGACTGTACGTTGAGCAATAGCTCTCCCACCCGCCTGCTGAACTGCCTCATCACTCCGGCTTACCAGCCTGAAACTTCACAGGAGTGAAGGAGGAAGGATCCTGCTCCCCACTGCACATCTCCTCTCTGGATTGTGGCAAGACGACACTGCTAAGAAGCATCTTAAAACCGCAAGTAACAGACTATATTGCACCCTCTTATGCAAGCTGCTTCTACCAGGACTCACATTGTACACATGCTCAGATACCTTCAGGCTATTCAATACAGTTGTTCACCATATATATTGTGCTGTGCTTAACATAGTTCACATTCCTGTGTGCAGTATTGTGGGGACTTAATTAATTACCTTGTATGCTGGAATACACTGGTAGTTCCTTTTTGTTTTAGTGATATATGATGCTTGTGGGAGCTGCGCCCCCTCACCACACCCAAGAGGGTTATAGCAGTGTCCCCAGCCTGAACCACTTCCTTATCAGAGTGGGCTGTGCCCTGAGATCCTTAATTAAACTCCATAAGAAGTGGGTAGAGTATTACAATTACCTAACCTGCACCATAGCAATGATCACACAGCTACTTGTGCTGCTGCACCAGGCTGCCAAAATAGTCAATATCTATCCAGCCTGGTATTTTAACCCAGATATCAAGTTTTCGTTTTCTCAAAAACACAATATACCTTCCACAAACATAACATCCTCTCCAAAATAGCTACCCTACAGGTCACTAAAATGGTCAAACTTTATTCAAATCCTTTTTTATTCATTTTGGTTTATTTATGAGTGTTACAGAACAATACAGCCATTGCTCAGGTGCCGAAAATGCAGGTCTTCGGACATATTATGAACAAACTCTAAACCTTATACTTATGTTAAATGTTAGGGTTTATATACACCCTTTTTCTTTGATAATAACATTTACCCTTACCAGTTCATCCCTTATTGGGCAGTTCAAGTGGAAACAAAAAGCTACAAGTCCTGCACGAGATCTTACAACACCAAGGTCAACGTGCTGAAAACTGTAATGTATGCAGTATTTAAAACCTGTCTCCTATGACAACCTGTGTTGTCACTTTAAAAGCCACAAATTTAATTGGACAATTACCGTGATTTATTAACCAGAATGTTCCACAAAAGCTAGCATATCACCTGTTGTATCTATAAAACTTCCATCAGACTGCACTGTTCATTACTTAGAAGTATGCACAAATAAAAGGTGACAATTATTTAAAATCACCGATAAAATGTATTTCATCATAAAGAAACTATTTTCATGTGTACAGTTTCCAGTGGTTATTATCTTTATTAAAAATTATGTAATCTCCTTATGGACCATTTACACAAAAGGAAACTTAAAACAAAAGGTACCGACAGATATATAGAATATAATGAATTGTATGAAAGACATGCCATAAAAATGACATATCTCAGAAGTGCAACATTCTAAAAGGACTAGACCACCTTTATGGCTATACTGTACTTGCTATGCATTCCTCTTCTAGTGGTATCTCATTACCTATTATTTCCTTTTTCCTGCTTTGTCACTTTATTGTGTCAATCTGATTCTATTCTCATTGTCAAATTCTGTTCATTCTCTAGATATATTCACACAGGAGTCTGTATGTTTCTTTGCTGTTTCCATACAATGCACTGAAAGCTGGAGACATTATTTCAGAAGAATTGTAGATGGTGTTGTGTTGGGTAAATAGATAGCAAACATGGCAAGCTTTACGATTGTGTACGCCGGTAAAATAACAAAAAACTACCATACCCCAAATTGCCCATAGACAAAACTTTAAAAGTCTTTACAACTCATCAATTAAGCGTTAACAGTAAGTGTTATTTTTTCACTCCAACGTTTTAGCAAACCTTGTTTTCTCATGTAGGTGCATCTGAGGTGTGTTTGGGATTGTATGTGCGTGTACATGGTGGTTAGGAGCTTTAACAAAGTTTTTTTTTTTTTTTATTTATTACATATCACTCTAAATGTATTTCTTTTCCATTAACGGTATTGCTATTTCAAAGGGGGGCTGATAATCCTCCATGTGATAGCATTGAGGAAGTGACAGATCCTCCTAATGGAGACATAATGTCACCTATGGAAATATAATGCCACCTATGGACTTCACTAAAGCTGATAAAGCATAGGTCATGCTTCACCAGCTGCTTCTTTGGCCACAGCAGCCAGAGAAATGACAGCTTAAAACTGGAATGAATGGACAAAATCCTCACCTCTTTTGGATTCAGTAACTGGAGGTTCCTTGCACTTCCAGTGCCTGATCTCCTTCTGGTCCAGCAGAGACCTGCCGTTCTGGTCCAGGGCCCATACAACGGACAAAGGAGCCCAGGTCAGCCAGTGGCAGAGGCACCATTTTCAACTTCACAGCTGTCTGATCATTTGTATATAAAAGCCGGGTATCAGCTGAAAGAAAATCTACAAAGATCATGGCTACAGTAACAACTGTGAGCTTGGGTTTAACCACTTTAGAGCCATGACTTTAATATATATTTTGTGGTCCTGAAACAGTTAATGCAATTCCAGGAATCTAAGAAGTGACCATAATCCATGAGCTACTAGTGCTATCAGGAAACACTTCAGCTATGCTAAAGTAAAAAAAGCACCTCATTTACCTTGAATGCCATCTTTGGGCAGCCCCCTTCCAAACCACTAGCAGGTAGTGACCTGGAGACCCACAAAAGCACATTCCCAGTGTAGAAAGGGAAGGAGTATTTTGGCCTTTTTTTATGAACTGCAACAATCAATTAGAGGGGGGGGGTTATTTGAGGGGAAGGGCTAGCCAAAGTGGGACTTTCACTGCTTTCACTTTACCTTTCACTGACAAAAGCGTTTATTTACAGACGTGTTAAAACACACATTTTAGGCTTGCAGATTAGTTAAAACCACCAAAATCACACACACACATATATATATATGCCCTCATCCGGTTAGAGTTAACTACAAATACTGACGCTAGAGTTATTGTTCTCACTCTGGCATGTCCTGCCATATGTATGTGTGGTGCAATCATTGTTTTCTTGCATAGGCACACCTGACCCACATGTTTAGGTACATATGTACATGTAAGTGTGGGCAGGTTTAAAAATTTGGCATTTTTTTATTATTTACATTTCTGGGCCTTTTTTAAAAAACAATGTGCTAGCACATATGGTAGCACATTATAGGTTGCATCTATTTAAGGAGACATTATGGGTCTATCAGATCCCTAGTGTCACCTTTCTACTCCATTGAAGCTGATCAAGCACAGATCAAGTTTGATCAGCCTCTTTCCCAACTGCAACATCACTTCCAGGTTATTCACTGGAGGGCAGATGCAGTTGGGAGTGTGTTAGGGGCTATAGCAGCCAGAAGTGTGTTTAAAAGACCATGCCTATGCAGTAAATGGGTCAATCTAAGTTCTCTCTAATTCATTGTATTACAGAGCACTGCAGCTCATTTAAACACTGTGCATGCGATCTCCTCCCCTCTGAGCTCAGCCACACATAGTAGAGTGGGGAAAAGCCCACTATGCAAGCAAATTGTTGGAACAAGCCACTTCCAAGAGGAAATGAGCACACTGCACATGTGCAGTGTTTATTGCACTCTTCCTTTGTGTTTTGGGGGGCATGCAGTTGCATCCGTCAAAAAGTTTTCTTTAACTCTTGGCGCTAATGGCTGCCAGCTGAACAATCCACTTGCTGTTGCACACTCAAAGTTTTCAACAGTTTATCACAGTTTTTCACACAGACTTGAGGGGCTGCTCATCCAAGGCTCTGGGGGCTTCCACCATGAACATAGAAAACAAAAGGAAACAGAGCGCCACCTCTGTGTGTAAAATTGTTTATTATATTAAATAAAACAAGGGATAAAAGTACTCACAAACGTTTTCATCAGGCTTTAACAACAAACGAGAGGCCACATTGTCTGTTAACCCAACATGTTATCGCCCCGACTATGTAACACGGTAGCCTCCGGTCACACCACCGACCACAGTCAGCCAAGATTGACACGTTTCAGGGGCAAGCCCCCTTCATCAGAATCACAATGACCTTGATTCTGATGAAGGGGACTTGCCCCTGAAACGCGTCAATCTTGGCTGATGCGGTCGGTGATGTGACCGGATGCTACCGTGTTACATAGTCAGGGCGATACCATGTTGGGTTGACAGTGTGGCCTCTCGTTTGTTGTTAAAGCCTGATGAAAACGTTTGTTTGTGAGTACTTTTATCCCTTG
Source organism: Nanorana parkeri (assembly GCF_000935625.1). NCBI lineage: Eukaryota > Metazoa > Chordata > Amphibia > Anura > Dicroglossidae > Nanorana > Nanorana parkeri. Next base: position 244,317 of record NW_017307909.1, read on the forward strand.
TTTTATTTATTGTAATAAACGATTTTGCACACGGAGGTGGTGCTCTGTTCCCTTTTGTTTTCTAGTTGCATCCTGCAGATTACAGGGACGGAGGGGGATCAGCTACCAAGGAGTGTTTGTGGAAAAGAAAGCAAAAAATGCAGAAACTTTATTTGTAACCTGCTGAGCATGCAGGAAATGTGCCTAAAGGTGAACGGACCCTTTAAACTGCCCAGCTTGATTTCCAGAGCATGTTCTGTGCAAGCAGCAATTTAAAAAAAAAGGTTTGCTATGTGGAAGAGAAACCTGTGACAAATATAAACTCGGTATCATTCAATTTTGGCTGCAAAATACACTTTAAAAGGATATTCTTTGCAAAGTTATATTTTACCACATTCACTAAGATAAGGGAAAATTCCCTTGCACAGTGAAAATTCACTTGGAAAGTGAACAGCATCTTTGCCTTTAATAAATCAACCACTATATGTTCTAAAGAGTTTGTCTATCAAACATTTTTTTTAGGCGTTCTCATATAAAACTGGGTTTTCCTACCCTTTCCCTGATATCAAAGTAACTAATCCTATCACTCTGACGGGTAAGGACATGACCTGGACATGTTACAAGTTTAGTTTGAAAATCAATTTCTGAGATTTCAGTGAGTAGAAAGAACATATTATAGTGTCTGAAATGTTATGTGAATGACATCTACAGGTCAGCAGATTACACATCAAGAACATGGCACATGAAACTGTTTCGTATGCTCCTAATACAGTCCCTGCTGTGCAAAGTACACAAAAGTATACTTTTACAAAGAGTATTTTACAGTTCTGAAAAGCCTAATAGTAGATCTTTATTTAGAGTTTTATTCAGTTTTCTGCAGTGACATGCAAGTCTATTTACTGCATTATTATAAAAGCATAGCAAGAAAAATGCTCTGATTAGAATTACAAAACCTCCAAGGATAAACCATAATTGCAGAGTTGTCTATTTTTCAAAAACGGTGCAAGTGTTTCAAAATGCACTTTACCAAACAAAAATAATCAAACAAAACTAAATACTAAAAGATGTTTTTTTTTCATCAAAGGCAACATTTACTTTTCAGACAGAGCATTATAAGGCCAGACAAGAAATTGAGAAATGGCATAAATGTTACTATATGAATTTCCTTTTGTAGGTCACTTGTACAGAGAATGGAATGACATTTATGTTAGAAAAAAAGCTGATGTTTTGCTTTGTTCTTTGCGTACATTTATCTTTGAGTGGTAAAAAAAAAGATGAAACTAGATAACAGGCAAAACTGAATACCCCCAAACAAATCATGCTAAGTTACATGTGACAAATATTATAGCTCTGGACAATGGGTAGTTCTGGAATAAGATCATTTCTAAAAAAAACATAAGCACAGTGTCAAGTGTATTGAAGGTACTGAAAAACGATTAGCAAATGTTACCAAGTAATAGAATGCTGTCGTTGCTTTCACTACTTGTATTTTAAATACAACTATAGCTTATTAAAAAAAAGTCTGTGCACAGAAGTTTATGATAATATAGTTTTGCACTACTCAAGTTTGAGTTTGAATTAGAATGATTTATATAAGTACCTAGTGATCATTCCAGTAACTCATACTTCCTCTTCCCTGATTCTGCAGTTTGCTCTTTTTCCTTTTGTCTGGCTGGTACACCTAGTAGTTCGTCTGTCCTACTTGTCCCACTATCTCATAATGGCCCTGCCACTTAGCCAGAAACTTACATTCCACTTTGGGAAATAACCTTAGCACTCAATCCCCTGGGCACACATTTTGTGTGTAAAGTTCATACTCTCACTGGTCTGCAATACATCTAACTTTGGGTATCCTTAGCCTATTGCATATGTTCCCTGACACTGGGGGTCACATAATCAATACAGCCTTGCACAGCTTTTGTTCTTTATCTAGGAATAAGGTGGTTCTACTGCCCTATAGGTCCAGTGGCATACATGTTTTGTATACACAAGTTGTCTCCCGACCCATGCGTCAGAGATTTTTGGCTTTCAATTCCTCACAGTCCTTGGCCTCCCCTGGGACCAGGCCAAAATAGGCTTTCTGGGATTACGTGGAAAGAAAAAGGACCAGCAGCCCGCCTACTGTTCTTTGGGCCAGACCCGACATCTAGCGGTCTGTTCAAAAGTGGTGAGTTTGCGCTCTGCCATCCAATGGTGTAATTGTCTGCATGTTTTGGCTTACTCTTATTGCACCAGCATGATGATAGCTGACAGTGGAGACCTCCAGATCTTGGGCCATAAGCTGCTGTACCACCTGTTTTAGAGTATATCAGTCCCCTTTTGCTGTCTGAGCCAAAGCAGCTACCCAAGCCTTAAAGTTGCATTAGCCTTTTGCTGCTGGGCCTGGATTCTTTGCTGCTGTGCCAGATTCTGCTGATGAGCTTGCTGCTGAGTGGCAGTGATCCATTGCTGGGCAGAATTAGACTGTAGTAATGTCTTTAAGACCTCCAACCTGGAGATTTGCCAATTTCCACCACTCACAAAAAACAGCACATAATCACTTTAAATGGTCCTGTACAGAGAGCTTGCATTGCTTACTGACTTTCTCCAGCAGATAAAACACAGCAAGTTTTACAGAACCTACACATAGATGCACTGTTTAAATTCAAGAAGCTGACAACAGCTGACAATTTTAACATAAGATAGATTAACTTTAGCAAGGACCAGCCATTCTCAGGCAGAGTGAAATTCACTATCATGCCATTCGCAAGAGGTCAGCTTCAAATATAGAACTTGCAGACAGGCAGTACAGAGAGATACCAACATTAGTTTAAGAGCTTTTTGCCCTCTTTTCTTTCTTCATGGAAGAAAACTGTCATTAACATCCACCCTCACAGGGGTATTCAAACACAAAACAATAATGAAAACATTAGCAGTCTGGCTGTTCACTGCATTGTTTGGGTCAGCACCCAGCCTCAGCCTGTTCCTAGCACAGACTCCATCACCCCCCCCAGCCCCTCACTACTATACTTTATTAACCCCCTGTCTACTGTTCTACAGTCAGATTGCAGGAAGATAAATAGGGAGCTACCTGCTAAATCGTAAAGAATCACAAAGGGTGACAAAGAGTCAAGGTAACACATACACTCCATCCTGGACCATGCCAATGATTATATATATTGTGGCAGAGTGTGGCAATGCCATGGTTTCATGTGGCAAAATTATATTTTCTTGTTTTCTTTTGGTTTACTAATTTTGTTTGTTTGTACATAGTGTAAATAAACTGCACATGCGTTTTCACCTGAAGAATTGTTGCTTGCTGTGCCTGTTTACTGTGTGGTGAACTCACCCACAGCTGCCGAGCGAACACCGTCACAATATGTAAAATGTTTCAAACTGAGGACCACCACAGAGTTATCTCCTGTAATATGGGTTCACCTACGGCTCACACTCTATTTTTTGTAAAACCTTGGCCTGTTACACACAAAACAGGGACTGTCTGATATATAAAGAGCACCCAGCTGCACTGTCACTTTCTCTGATCTATCCTATAGCACCACCTGTGTCTATTGCTTCATGTGGCTGCATATCAAAGTGATAATGCAATTGTTAGATATAGTAGGGGTGAAGTAGGGGTGGGCAAAAGCCAGTAACCAGGAAAACTGTGTCTTAGCTATATGGGGCACTGGGGCATTCTACAGGTCATTAGAAGTCTTCAATTAGTATAATGGAGCAAGCATAGTTATAAAAGATTAATGATGCTGGTACCAGGTTTGTTTCTTCTGCTTCCCTGGAACCACTGGAACGACTTGCATGCTTAGGTGACAGGAGAATGAGAAATAACATAGGGTGCAGGGAAAAAAGAAGACTGATTAGTGTATTGATTGCATCTCCAAGGAACCACAGGTAACATTAGTTAAAGCTGAACTCCAGCCATTCTTCCATAGTTTTATAGGCTCCGCTCATGTACTGACAATGCTTACTCTAATTACACTGCACACTGTGAGCTTCTCATAGAACTTGGATGCTTTGCAAAATGCATCTCAAGAGATATTTCAATATAGGGACTGTTAGAAGAGGAATGTCATTAAAAATGCTGGTCAAAATGAAAAATGAGTCTCTTACATTTTGCTTTTACTTCACAATATTCTGATAGCAAGTGTTCCTATTCTGAGCAACTGAACAAGTATCCAGGGAGTTGCTTTAATGAACTCTTTCATGTTCAAAGGGAATCAGAAATAAACATCCATTGTATTAGATCCACACTATCTATAAAGTTAATCAGGTTGCTTCCAGCATTGTCCAGGAAACGTACATTCTGCTCTGGTGACATTTGGCTGAAAATTAAGTTGAAAGATCTCGAGATTGAAATTCGGATATACTGGAGAACTATCTATCATTTTGAGAGACAAATACAGCCTTGTATAGTTTTACTACTACACCGGTTTAATAAAAATGTGCAATGATGATTTTCTTGGGGCAGGCTGAAAAATAAATGGATTGACTATTGAAGACTATTTTGAAGACAACATTAAAGCAAATAAAAAGATTGTGCCGTAGCAGGATAGCTGTTAATAATGTTCAAAATACAATATTGCATGTTTCAAAATCTTACATGATACAGTGATAACTGAGACATTCCTCAATGTCTGAAGATTGGGTCCCTTACAAGTGTAGATAAATTTGTTCCAATCTTGTTATGTCAGTCACATGGATCAGAGAAAGCAAAGGAAAAGGTTATCTGTTGAGATCAGAAAGAAAATTATAGACCAGCATGTCAAAGGTAAAGGCTATAAGACCATCTTCAAGCAGCTTGATGTACCTATGACTACAGTTGCACATATTAATAAGAAGTTTAAGGTCCATAAGAGTGTAGCCAACCTCACAGGATGTGGCTGCAAGAAGAAAATCATCCCCAGATTGAATATTGGAATAGTGTGAATGGTAGACAAAGTCCTAAGGAAAACTTCCAAAGAGATACAACCTGAACTTTAAGGTGAAGGTGCCTCAGTGTCTGATCTTTTGCTTTTTGAGCATTAGTGAGTTAAGAAGGAAGGCGATCATGGAGGATTCCACTGTTGAACGAAAATCATAAATAAGTTACACTGGAATCTGCTACAATGCATATTAGCAAGCACAATGCTTCTGGGAGAAAGTACTTTGGGCAGATGAGACAAAACTGGAGCTTTTTGGCAAGTGACATAACCAATTCAAAAATGAAGCTTTCAAAGAAAAGAACACTGTACCTAATGTAAAACATGGATGAAACTCAGTTATTTTTGGCGGTGCTTCACTGCATTCAGCATTGAGTGCCTTCAATCTGTGCAGGGCACCATGAAATCACAAGACTGTCAAGAAAATTTGGAGCAAAGCTCACTGCCCAGTGTTAGAAAGCTCTGTCTCAGTCACAGGTCATGGGTCCTCAAACAGGACATTGACCAAAACCACACAGCTAAAAACATTTAACAATGGCTATGAACCCTAATCTAAATCATATCCACCATCTATGGAAAAAGCTGAAATATGCAGTATGGAGAAGGAATTCTATAAACCTGAGACAGCTGGAGCAGTTTGGTCAAGAAAAGTGTGCCAAACTACCGGTTGGCAGGTGCAGAAGTCTCATTCAGAGCTACAGAAATAGCTTGTTTTTAGTGATTGCATTTAATCGTTGTGCAACAAAATATTAGGTAAAGGGTCCCATCCTGCTGTTTTGATTTGTTTTATTTTCATTAAATATGGAAAAAACAGTGATGGATGACAATTATTTTTGTCAGTTTCAAATTAATTCCTGAGAAAATTGTGGTTTCATTTTTAATCTGATACATTTGCCTTTGATGACTTACAGTAGGTGTCTGTCTGCTGCCTGCACAGTAGTCTTTACTTTCTTCGTCCTCTGCTGTTGCCTCATAGCTTGCGAGCTACCAGAACACTACAATCTAACATCATTCCTATTGAGTAATCTTCATCAGGGAATGAGAGATGCTCCTTTAAAACTGCAACAGAGTGCTGACATCATTTTCCAAATCTGTGTAAGGAGACTCGCCCTCATTCGGATCTGAGAGATGTACTTGCTCCGCCCCAGCACTTCCGTGTCACTCAGCTCCGCCTACCACTGACGAGCTGTCGGCTTACGAAGATGGGGAGTTCAGTTGCTCAGGCATCTCACCAATGTTTTGGATGCTGAGCAATCGGCCTCCACATGTCAGGACTCTCTCCCTCCCTGTGACTAACCTCTCAGGACTGAGCAGGACAACCCTTTCCTCACCACACTTGCTGCTCCTGGCATCCTCATAGTCAGGCTGCTGCATACCTTGCTCTCCCACTCCACAAGGTTACCAGTGGAAACTGCGGTTAGCAGCACGTTCATCCCTTGCACTTTGTTTCTACTCAGCAGCTTTATAAGAATTACTACAATAGGAAAACTACACATTTCATCAGCCTTAACCAACCACAAGTAGCCTTATACATGTTTAATGCAAACCATCTGCTTCTACTCTATACTTTATTGTGTTACATGCCCATACAAATGTTTGTAAAACTGCCACATGAGAGCATTGTTTAAAAGTTCCAACTACCTCGCTAACGGATAAACATCCTCCAATTTTCCTTTTGTACCTCCTTCCACAACATTAACTTGTGCATATTAAATCTATTCCTACACCTTGTTTGTGGTTCCACATAAAACTCCAGCAGTGTATGATGCAGCCAGTCCCTGCTCATACCTCTCTAATCATTAGAGTTAATGTTGCACGACTGAAAAACTGAATCACTGTCATAAAATACTTACAATTTGGGCTGGATAAGAAGCTGCAGTTGAGAATCCATTGATAGCGTAAGATAACGTGTTGTACCCTGACAATCTGTTTGGATATATACTTCTATCCCCCTAGGCCAGCTGCCTTGTTTTTCCCCCACTTACCCCAACTGGAGTCAACTGACTAGCTTAGTGTCACACAAGATCAGATGACATAGCCCACTAAGGTAAGGGGTGGTGGTGAGTATATATGCCTAGAACTAGAAGAATATAGACAAAATTGTCCCCTTGCTAGCACCACAATAGTAGCAGTTTGGTTCTACATGTACAGACACAGAATGTAACCCAGAAAGTCAGCAACATGATGTGTGCGGCTGTGTGCCGCCACTAACAGCACTACGGTCGTAGGCCATTGGACTGTGCAGAAATTGATGTGCAGAAATTGATATTAAAGGCAATCCCCACCCTCACCCATTAATAATACTGTTGCTTTATGGTGACTCATCAGAAATGTAGTAATGCAGATCTTTACTGATTGGTCTACTTTTTGCCCCAGGGGATGAATACACCATCCTTCCCAAGCTGAATCCTGATATACAACATATGTATGGAATTTCAGCTTCTACAAAATACATAAATGATAAGCTGTAAACATACCTGTATAGCATCACTTTTAACAATCGTTATGCAAACCCTCTATTAAATAATTTGTAGACAGGCACAGTCATTCCCTCTGAATCTACAGAAGGCAATAGTGTTGTGATGTTTATATCTGTTGTTAAATAGAACTGTTATATGTTACCTCATTAAATTGTGGATTGATTAAATGTCGGTGTGCAAGCCTACTCTTTACAAACTTCTGTCTGGATGTTCTGGCAACAGTATGTATAGGATATAGCTTGACCCCATTTAGCCTTTTCCAGACTGCTTAGCACAAGTCTATTGGAGCAGCATAGTTCATGAAGCTTCAGCATGTATCATCACACTGAGCTGAATGATCTTTTTTAAAAGGCAATCACTAAAGTTTCCAAAAATGTATAAGCATATTAAATATATTCCAAATTTGAAACATAATATATTATTCATATATAATATATATACGGTCATTTAATCCATAACTGTGTGATCATATTGATAACCATTAATACAAGCTCTTTGGTCTGATTATTTAAATATGTTCAGTATTGCAGGTGGAAAATATTAAATAAAAACAGCATAGCAAATACAGAAAGGGCTTCAGTATATAAAGTGTTATCAGTGGGTAATAAATGGAAATGTAAATGCGTAGTAGGCCAGCTAAATATACACTGAGTGGCCAGATTATTATGACCACTTGACGTTTGTAGGTAAATTAGCTATAATTTTGCGCTGAAATTGCTAGAGGGCCAGACCATCATAAATAGGGAAGCAGGTTGTTTACCACAACATTAGAAGTGATTTTTTTCTGAAGATATGGGTAAACAACGCGATTTAAACAGCCTTTGAACGTGGGACGATTGTTGGCGCTCGGAGCCATGAAGCGAGTATCAGCAAAACAGCAGAATTTGTTAAATGCTCAAGAAATGCCAAGAAGAATCGCATCAGTATTGAAGGCAAAAGGTGGCCCAACGAAGTACTGATGGGGTGGTCATAATAATCTGGCCACTCAGTGTATTTCTATATAAATAGATACATTTTGCACTGACATAGTGGTGTAGAGGATTACCTTAAGCCATCAATCTAACACAAAATAAAAAAAATTAAAATATTTTACATTTAACCATAATGCTTAATGACGAAAAAGTATTAAAAAAATAAAGATTATTGCACAGGTTATGACTGTTTAAAACGTTACTTGCTTCTGCCTGGAAACAGTAATGCGGTTCTACAAGGTATCTATTGAAGAGAGCAAAATGTAGGAGCCATATGAGGTTAAAATAAGATATCCATTCATCAACATAAAGACTGCCAGTAGTTATAAATCCATTGCATGTGTAAAAAAAATCTGATTCCATCAACGATTAATATGTTTGTTTAGGAGGAATAACATTATTATTTGATCAAATATACAGTAGTTTCTAGCTAATATAATGCACACATCTTAGTTCATTGATCCTAAAAGCACTAAAGATAAATTGGAAAACAAATAAATAAAAGCACTGGAATAGTGTAAATGACTATAATGCAGAGATCTCATAGTACATTCCATGTGCAGTTTCAGATTAATTTAACCATGCCAGAAAATGCCCAAAATTTACTGGGACATTAATCAGTTACAACAACAAAAGAAAATAATATATTAAGGATGTTTTGGGGAATTCTCTAGTGTGCACCATTGTTATACCAGATACAGGACATTCAAGAATATAGCCATCATCTAACTCTGTCCCTAAAACTTGCAGTTTCTCTCTTTAACTCTGTCCTTAAGTCACTAAAAGACCTTCATGTGTGTACTGTAGGTGTATATAACAACCATATACTAAGTAAGAAGTGAAAAAAAATCATACTGATAGATAGTATTGAGCACTAACAATTAGCAAATCTGCTACTGTGATGCAGGATGATGAAAATGACCTTAAAGTGCAACTGAAGCCAAAACTTTGTGTGGAAAGGTATTAGAACACCTGTCAGGTTTTTACTGCCATTTGTGTCCCCATCGTAGAGACTCCACCTCTCTATTTGTCCTGATATAAACGATGGTTTTCGATCTGGGTCCGAATAGTAGGTGCCAATAAATCCACAAAAAATTAACAAGTACAGGGAAACACATGCAAAGCAGAATGGAGAAGCCTGGCAAAGGTCACTTTATTAAATAAAAATGGTACACATTCAACATTTTTGCATGACATACAAATGGTGCATTCATCTGTTTTCTGTATAGGAAGATAAGCGTCTGTTGTACACATAATTATACATTAACGCATTGGAATTAGCTTATTTGCCTGTTTATCTATTTTCCTATCAACACCTATGTGGGTTAGACCTTAGGTTTTTCTTTAAGAATATGAAGTATCAAGAGAGGTAAAATTCATATGCTAGAATGGGGAATATGATTATTCCCACAACAAGATGTGTCACTGCTTCTTACACTGGTCTGCAATGACCCATTTAAGCACCATGGACAGCTCAGACATGCTTGCATTTAAAAAGGACATTTGAAGCATTTGCCAGTAAGAATATAAAGAAATACTAATGTGTAATCAGAATATTTGTGATTACATACCTCCTACTAAAAAAATAACAAAACAATACCAAAATAAGGCTTAAAAACATGAATTTGGCTGACAAAGCAAAGCTTAAAAGGAGAACTATGAGGTGAGTGCCTTTCACTCACCTCATAGTTCTAGCCGACCTGTGACAATGAGACTGTCACAGGTCGGCTCAGTAGATCGGGAGTTGAGCGAACATATACCGGCATTCGCTCACCTCTCGATCCTGTCACGGCTCTCTGCCGTGACAGGGGAGGGGCTGGATTCCCCCCTCC